>NC_048236.1:13796749-14096749 GCF_002007445.2 Ailuropoda melanoleuca
CTTGGATGTGAATAAGATGAGGAAAAAGAAGTTTCAAGAAGTTTTCCTGTGCTTTATGAAAGTACCACAAATCCCTCAACCCTCGTTCTCCTGTTTGCTTTCTTCAAACAAAACCAAAGCAACTTAATCTTTTGGGAGAGATAGCAGGAAAGATTTCAATTTAAGCACGTGTTGTTGTTGCGAGTCTGTTTTTTTTTATGCCTCAAAAAAACACCCACCCTAGTGACTGTGCCACACGACAGTGGAGCATTACAGGTTCTATTTAAAAGTTGGCTCAAGGGTGCATGGTTTTTGCCCACATCCCAGACCTTCCCCTCACCCCACCCCTGCTTCTTGTGTCCATATCCACTGTGGCACTCTCACGGAGAGGCGGAAAGGCCGACAACATCAGACTGCTGCCATTTTCTAATAGTCTGGTCTCCCCTACCGAAATGTGGTCTCCTTGAGGACAGCAGCTGGACCCGACTGACTTCATCCCTGCATGCAGTGTTGCCTAGCATGGGGAAGTCCCTCAGCATCCTCTGTTTTATCAAGTAAGTGTCATCCAGCCTTGTGTTCTAGCCATCGCCACCTGGCTCTGTCACTGATAAAGCTTGCGAGGGACCCATTGTAAGTCAACCAGCCTTGTCTCCTCCTGCACACTTCTGGCATTTCCCTCTTTCGTTTTCTGATTCTTTCAGAACAATAAAAATTAATGCTGCTTACAGGCACTGTACTAAGCCTTTTATATTCAATACTTACGCCAATTCTCACAATTCCATGAGGTAGGCATTATTTTTCCCATTTTGAGGTTAGAATCTGAGGCTTGGAGACATTTCATGACATGCCTACAACATGCTACTAAGTAATGGAAGTGGGACTTGACACCCAGGTCCCCTTGAATATCAGACTCTTCACAGTTGTGCCATGAGGAGCAGACTGAATCTCACATAAAGCCCTTTGGTCAGGCCCTACCTTGTGTTACCAGAATTATTTCCCACCACCAGCATTCCCGTCACATGTCCCCACAACTTTGTTCTCCTATTGCCTCCTACTGAAGGCCCCTCTTGCTTGACACTCTGTTCTATTCATCCATTTTTGAAGACCCATCTCAAATGTCTTCTCCGTCACGAGGCCATCTCCCTTTCTTCCACCCTCTACTGGATACTATCTTGCTTCCTTTCACACTTAGTTTGAACCTCTCTAATAACACATATTATATTCTGCCCCAACTTAGAGCAATTCTGATGCACATGTTTTACTTTATCCTTTTTACCTTTCCAGGGAGGCATAATAATAGCAAACACATACAGCACTTACTAGGTATCTGGGAATAGTCTACACACGTCGCCTGTATTAAGTAGCTGAATCCCTGTGATAACTCCATATGGTATGTCCTACAGCACAGAGAGATCAGTAAACGTGCTGGGGTCACAAAACCAACAAGGAGCAGTGACAGGGGTGGACCCAGGCAACCAGCACCAGTGTCCATGCCATGAACCCTGGGGCCAGGCCACCTGTGCATAGCAAGAGCACAACAAGTATTTGCTGAAACAAAGAACGAACGACTCTACAGCCACCTGAATGCAAGACAACTGATTTCGTGTAAAATTAAACAAGCCAGTCACAGTATTTGGCTTATTTGACATCCGGTTGCCTCAAATTCATAGCATTAAAAAGAAATTTTATGGAGTCATCTTGACTTCTTTCGTTTATCCAACAAAAATTTTCTGCAGGCTATGGGTCAGCCCCAAGGCTAGAAGCTACCTGATTCTGGGCCTAGAGAACTCACAACGAGCCAGTGCAAGGAGCTTATAGGGATCCACTTAGACATGCAATATCTGGAACTTTCTAACTAATTGTACTTGGCTTTCTTGCTGTTGTAAACCAGAGACCAAAGCAGTGGTTCGATCCAGGTTGACTCTCCCCTCCCCATCTGGCACTGTCTGGAGACAATTCTGGAGTCACAGTTGGGGGTGTGGGTGGTGTACTGGCATCAGGTGGGTGGAAGCCATGGATGCTGCCATGCCCGGGACAGGACCGCCCCCACGACAAAGAGCTATATTGCCCACAACGTTGATAGTGCTGAGGCTGAGAAACCCTGTTATCAAAAATGTAAAGAAAAAAACCCCGTACCAAAAAAAAAAACAAAAAAAAAAAACAAAGAGGCAACTAGGAGATAAGTAAGTCTAGGAAACCTAATATACAGTACAGTGATTACTGACAACACGACACTACTATGCACGTTTGGCTGGCTAAGAGACTAGATCTTAATTTTTCTCAACAGTAGAAGAAATGATAATTATCTAACGTGAGAGACATATTAGGTAATGCTACGTTGGCAATCGTCTTGCAACATAAATGTATCAAATCTGTGTCGTACACCGCAGCCTTATACCATGTTGTATGTCAGATATAACTCAATTTTTAAAAAATCAGAGATGAACAAAAAGCTCTCGTTTGGGGATAACACCAGACTCTTTAAGGGAAAGGCCTGTGTAAATTTGAAAAAAATATATTAAACCGCAGCACTGATAAGGAAATAAAGTATACACAGCAAAATAAAATCAAGTTTAAAATACTCCTTTAATCTGCAATGTTGGCAAATTAATCTAATTACCGGGAATTTTGCAAATGCTGTCAGTGGTGCTGGCGTGCTGGAAGGAGGAAGATTCAATTTCCAGCCTCCCCCAGAAATTCTCCAAGGAAAATTCATTAGTTAGCCCTCCTTGCGCGCTACAGAGCTGAGGTTCTAGAATGAGAAGCTGCTTCATCTAAGATAAAACATGACTTCTAAACCTGGGGCGGACAGGATGCCTGGTTCGGGAGTACCCATTCTATTTTAGAGATTAAATATGGACCTGCAGACCAGGCTTCCAGAGGAGGGAAACGGTGACCCTTTTTCTGCACAACCCCTGACGTGGGCTGCTCTTGGGCTTTTAAGGACCCAAAGAGGGGACCTTCTCCCAAAATACTCCTACCTAACCCTAGGAGAGGAAGCATTCATTCTCACATAGGACAAAGGGAGTACCTGGAATAGTACCAGAATGCCTGTGTTCAAATCCAGCTCTACCATTTATAGCTGTGTGACCCTGGATAAAATCTACTTAACCTCTCAGGGCCGCAGTTTTGTCATCTGTAAAATGAGGGTTAACCTACCTCACTGGACTCTTGGGGGAATGAAATAAATTAATTTGCAGGGAAAGCACTTAGAATAATTCCTTCCACGCAAGAAGAGCTATACAAACCTTAACTATTCTTATTAGAGTGAGTCCGTGGGAAAAAGAGGCTCCATCGCATTTTTATGGATTTCCCTGGGCCCAGGATGGTGCCTGTGTTACTCCCAGAATATGTGACAGTGATTACACTCCCAGGTGGTTTTGCTTTGGTTTTACGTCAATATTTTACTCAAGCAGCTCCCTCATCAGTGTTGATATAATTTTGAGCTTTTGCCAAGTCACTAGATTATCTGAGAATTTTTGGAGTTTATTTAGAGTTAAGATATAGAGGAAGTCTCACAGCAACTTAGATTTAGTACTTTGAATGCTTTTTTTAATTAATTTTTTTGGGAGAGAGAGCACGCGTGTACCCGGTCCCATGAGCAGGGGAGGGGCAGAGGGGACAGGGCGAGAGAGAATCCCTAAGCAGACTGCACACTCAGCGCAGAGCGTGAAGCGGGGCTTGATCTCATGACCCTAAGATCATGACCCGAGCTGAAATCAAGAGTCCGATACTCAACTGACTGAGCCACTCAGGCACCCCAGTACTTTAAATGCTTTTTAAATGTGTTTTGGTCAATATGGAGAAAAGGAACTGACAAAGGGCCGCCTGGGGTTGGGGCACAGGAGTGGGAGGTGGGAAGGGGAGAACAAATATCAAAATGTTTTCTCATTTCCACTGGGACTTCTTTTTTGAGGCATTCATTTATTTTATTACTACTTTTTATTGAATGAAGTGCCCTACTGTAAGTATACAGCATGACACATAACTCTTCATCACCACCAGATCCAGGGCTGGAAGGAACATTTCTAGCATCCTGGAGGACCCCTTGCCCCTTCATAATCCCCTAAAGGGGACTAAGCCACTCTCCAACTTCCATCACTATCAAGTAGTTTTGTGAGTTCTTGCACTTGGTAAAAAGGTATGTGTCTATATTTTGTTTTGGGTTTTTTTTTTTCTGAGAGCTTTATTGTTTTACTTTTCATGCTTAAGTCTGTGATTCATTTCAAATACATTTTTGGTGTGTATGGAGTGAAACTACAGACCAAGTAATTTTTTTTTCTGTACATATATCCAGTTGTTTCATGACTATTTACTGAAGACTGTCATTTCCCCACTGAGTTGCAGAGGTCCCTTTATTATAAACCAGTTGACCTGCACATGAGGGTCTGTTTCTGGACTTTCTAATAGCGTCTCTGAGTTCCTTTGGTATATTTGATTATCCTTTGTTAGTACCATACTGAATTAACTGTGCCAGTTTTAGAGTTTCTTAAGTTTTAAAATTTGGTAGTGTGCAAGTCCTCCAATTCTGTTCTTCAAATTGTCTTAGGAGTCTAGGTCTTTTGCATTTCCATGTACATTTTAAATTCAATTTGTACATTTCTACTAAAAGGGAAAAAAAACCCTTTGTTTGGATTTTTAATACTGACCCCCTAGATCAGTTGAGGAGAACTGGCAGAATAGCATGTTTACCCTAATGTGTGAGCACGGTGGATCGCTCCACTTACACATGACTTTCTTGAATTTTTCTCAGCGGTGTTTGGTAGTTTTTAGTGTGGCGATCTTGCACATCTTTCATTAGGGTTATTCATAAGTAGTTAATGTTTTTTGATGCCATTGTAAAAGATACTCTTATTTAATATTTCACTTTCCTTTAGTTTGTTTCTTTTTTTCATAGAAATGCAATATAACAAACATGCTAAATTTGATTAAATCTAAAAATATGTACACTCTTTTGAATTTTCTGTGCAATCACATTATACATGAATAATATGAATGTTATTTCTTGCTTTCCAATTTTTATCTTTTACTTATGCTTCTCACCTTTTTCCCTGGATAAAACCTAAAAAACAATGTTGAATGGCAGTGGAAATAGAGGTCATCTCTTTCTTGTTCCTAACCTCTAGAGGAAAGCATTCACTATTTCACTATTAAATAAGATACTTGTTGTTGGGTTCTTGCAGACATATAAGTTTCAGGTTTTATTCTAGGCTTGCTGAGAATCTTTAATGTGAATAGGTATTGAATTTTATCATACGATTTTTCTACATTTATTAAGATGCTCATACATTTTTTTCTCCTTTTAGTTGTTAATGTACTAGATTACATTGATTCATACTTTTGAATAGTAAAATAGCCTTTTTCTTTCTCTCCTAGAATACACACCACTTAGTAGTAATGCATTATCAGGGGTCTCATTTGCTAATATTGTTTCAGATTTTTTTTTCTTATGTTTCTGAGCTATATAGGCCTATAATTTTCCTTTCTTTTATTTCTTTTGTCAGCTTTTGGCCTCATTGTTACACTTCACTTCACAATACGCACAAAATTTTCTAATTCTTACTGTGATTTCTTCTTCAACTCATGAGCTAATTGGAAATACGTTGCCCGATTTCCAAACAATTAGAGGTTTTCATTCTGTTGAAATCTAGCTTTCTGTTTTTAAAGAAAAAAATCTGTAGTCCTGTTTTTGCTTTTAGTTGGATTCCACCTGGTCAGAGAATATCCTGTGTATTATTTCAATCCTTTGTAATTGATTGGAACTTGAGTTTTGTCCCAACATATGTTCTATTTGGGTAACCTGTGCCCTGCAGTTTGGGAATGCTGACTTTTTTGTCTTCTTATTTTATCAGCTACTGAGAGAGGTATTTTTAAATCTACATCAATAGTTGTGGATTTATATAGTTATTTTTGTTTTACGCATTCTAAGTATATATAAGATACATACACATTTAGAATTATGTTTTCCTGTTGAATTGGCCTTTGTGTGATTATGAACTAGCCCTCTTTCTACCCCTAGTCCCTGTCTTAAAGTGTACTTTATTAGCCACAGTCATACCGGCTTTCACTTTGCCAGTGTTAGCATGGTGTATCATAGTGAACAGCCTTTTACTTCCACCCTAGCTGGGTCCTTACATTTAATGTGCAAATTACAAACAGAAAAAATTTGAGATAATTTTTAAAACTCAGTCTGGCAATGTTGGTCTCTTAATCATAGTATTTAGTCCATTAAGATTTAATGTAATTACTAACATATTTGGGTATAAGTCTATTTTGCTTTTTGTTTCTGTTTAACTTTCTGGTTTTTTGTTCCTTTTTTCCTGCTTTCTAAACTTTGGTTTTACTAATCAAGTATTTTTCAGTATATCATTTTATCTTTTCTATCGGCTTTTTTTTTTAAGATTTTATTGATTTATTTGAGAGAGAGAGAACGAGCAAGAATGAGAGAGAGGACAAGCAGGGGCAGAGGGAGAAGCAGGCTCCCCACTGAGCAGGGAACCCAACCTGGGGCTCAATCCCAGGACCCTGGAATCACGACCTGAGCTAAAGGCAGACACTCAACTGACTGAGCCACCCAGGCGCCCCTCTGTTGGCTTTTAATTAAGCATTTTCATATTATTCTTTTAGTGGTTACTCTAAAGATTATAATATGCATCTCATTCTTGACTAAATACAATCTACTTTTAATTACTACTTTCACCACTTCATCAGTAAGGCAAAACAGTTTAACTCCCTTTACTGTCCTCTTGCTTTTGTGCCATTGCTTTTGAATATTTTTCTCTCACAAATGTTACAAACCCCATGAGGCATTACTATTGTTGTTGCTTTAAGTTGCAAGTATTTTTCCATATTTATCCCCAGTCACCCTTCCTGGGGATCTTCTTTCCTTCCTGCAGATTCTTGGGATCATTTTCTTTTACCCTGAAGAACTTCTTTTAGGATATTTTACATTTAAGTCCTGCTAGTTACAACTTTGCTCAACTTCTGTCTGAAAATGTCCTTAATTTGCCACAATTTTTGAATGATTTTTTTTCAGAATACACAATTCTAGACCGGCAGGGTTTTTTTTTTTTTCTCCTTCAGCACTTTAAAAGTATCATTTCACTGACTTCTATTTCCATAATTTTTGTTGAAAAGTTAACTATTTGTCTTAGTGTTGCTCTCTTTTTTTTCCCCAGATTTTATTTATTTATTTGACAGAGACATTGAGAGAGGGAACACAAGCAAGGGGAGTGGGAGAGAGAGAAGCAGGCTTCCCGCCAAGCAGGGAGCCCAATGCAGGGCTCAATCCCAGGACCCTGGTATCATGACCTGAGCCGAAGGCAGACGCTTAATGGCTGAGCCACCCAGGCACCCCTTAGTATTGCTCTTGGAAGATGATCTAGTCTGAAGCATATGTTTTTTACTGTATTTTCCATATCCCTTCATCACATAATAATAAGCTTCTTGATTGCAGGGACCATTTCTGACTTGTTCACTCTCAGCATCTACAATTGTACCTGGTGCATAATTTAATATTTACTTAATGCATAATTTTAAAAAGAATTTCTAAGTGAATGACTGAATTATTTAAGTATAGTGCAATGCCTAACGAAAGTAGTGACTTAACAGAGTGAGTGAATGAAGCCATGATCCCTTAGCAAAATCACACTTATTTCTAAGAGCCATTCAGACTGTCGTACAGACCTCCTGCTTAAATTAAATTTCACCACTGCATACACATCGTCTTATCTACATTAGTAGCTTTGATAAACTCTACTTGCATATTACATCTCCAGATAATAACATCTGAAAATAAGATATTAGTAGACGTAAGATTCTTTTTAGGTTATTTATTATATTAAAGACGAGCCAGACCAAAATGTGTTCTTCTGCAATTAGCTTTTAGATAAATCGATTTCATAATGTAATTTCCGAAGGATGGAGATTTATTAGATGCAGAGATTAAAGGAGGTTACAGCGATTTTAAGCAAATAAAGAGGATGCTCGTTCTCAGAAAGCACCAGCCTTAACAACCAGCAAGCGGAGTCAGACTTAACAGAGGTGAAACTTCTACTCTTGCCAAAGTAAAGGAAACAAACGTGAAACAAACTGGTTTTGCATATTACTCTCAGCTGTTGTTTGTAACAAGAATATTCAGCCTTCTTGTCCCTTAACAAATGTTACAAAATCGACAGAAGTTTCACCTAAGTGATTACTTAAAGTCTTCTAGAATTCCTTTGTATCACTTTACAACACAGGAGGCAAGTCTTTGAAGCTCAGATGCTTATCCAAACTCTAGTTTGTTAATGGAAGGAGAAAACAGGCCACGACTTAACCGAAGCCAACAACTGCTGGGCCATACCCAGTAGACGTATAGAAAAGAACGGGGCGGTGAGGACCTGACCCTTTGTCTTTGAGCCAGCTGCGTGATCTTCGGATAATTCTCACCAGGAACTTCTCTTGCAGTGGGAAGGCTTGAGATCTGGCTATCTCTATTTTGAAACATCCATTGGGGACCAAGCTCTCTTGAAATCAGGAATAGCGGTGGATACGTTATTTGTTCGACAAATATGCCTTGTGCACCTATTACGTACTTCGGTGCTTTGGAGCTTCTTGTGAATAAAATAGCCAAATCATGAAGGCCAAGCAGCTCACGTTCAGCAGGAGAGTGAGAGAGCGCTGTGACGGGGAAAGTGCGGGATGCAAGGCCGTTGAGAATGGCCGCACAGGAGCTGCCTGGATGATGGGGCAGAGAAGGTGGGCTGGAAGTGAGGAACTCAGAGCATTCATAATGAGGCAAGAGGGTTTCTAGAAACTAGGAACATGGAGGTGTCAGGACTTCCTGACTGTGAACACATTTCCCAGGTGGGAAATGGATGCCTTGTGAAGCTGATGAGCGCCCGTAAAGAACTGTTCTAGCAAAGGCTTTCAGGAAATTCTCCTAGAGCTACTGTCAGCGGTAATTATTTCTTATTAGTACCTTTTAATTTGACAATAGCGGCAACTGTCTGTGGCATGCATGCTTGCTCTCTTCCAGCGCTGTGGTACTCAGGGCTGCGGCGGATGCCTCGCGTCGCCCTCTACTGACCTCATGGCGTAGGCACATTTTAATCCGTATCAGAGATAGGGCCACAAAGACTTGAAGAGGATCATTTGCTCAAGTTCGCAGAACTAACAAATCGTGGAACCACAGTATTGACGTGAGTCTGCCAGATGGCAGAACTGTTGTGCTCGGTAGGGGTCAGAATATGGGACTGAATATCCAGGATTATTTAACAAATATTTATCAAGTACCCGCCACGGGCCAGAAACTACCCAAATTATAGAACAGAAGGGCTTTACATAGGTCTAATCTTCTCATTTGAAGCATGAGAGTCCGGAGGCTTGTAGAAGTTGATGAAATTTTTAATAAGGTGACATCCTATCTTTGTCACCTATGAATGGGAGACAAGAGCTGAAGAGACAGAAAGAAATGATGGCTCTATGGGATTTTTTATTTTAAGACATTTAGGTGGAGACATCCCCATGACGGTGCAGTAGGGGACCTCAGCCTCTGGCCATCACAAGATCAACAACTCCGTAGCTCTCCGCAAACCCAAATAACTCAGCAGGGGGTGGGGAGGGCTCAGGGGGCCATTTCGGCAACCTCGTCAACACAGGAGAACAAAAACGGTGCACAACCCGGCCTCAAGGGAAGGAAGAACAGCTTCGTTTTGCCTCTATCATTTCACCCCGACAGCCAGCACCGTTCCAGGCCCTGAGCGAATGCTGCCCTAGCTACAGAAAGTTCTCTTGCCGGGAAAGGGAAAGCAGATGATCAGCCAGCTTCTGTAGCCTTTCCAGATATGTGCTTCCGTGTCACTGTACCTAAGGACCAGCAGAGCTGAGATGTGGAGAGATGGTCGGGACAAGGCAGAAGAGCAGGGGGACCAGTCAGAGCCACACAGCAGGGAGGTCCCAGGAACGCACCCTGCAGAGGAGCCCAGTGGCTCCTGACACTGAAAAAAGCGATGGCGAGCGCAGTCGTCACACATCCCATGCGGATTTTACTGGGTTTTCACCCCACGGGCATCTGCCTGCCACCTGAGCTGCTCTCCACTCCCTACCCTGCTCCACCCCCACCCGAGCCCAGGATCCCCACCAGCAACACCCCAGCCTCTGCAGCTGCAGACCTACAAAATGCAAGGCCACAGTCCCTGGCCAACCCTCACTCACAGGTGCGTGCTTGACGCTAGCCGCTCTAGCTGTGCACCTGCACGCCCTCGCCCTGACTCCCAACACCAGTCCCCACTGCTGGACACAGGCCCAGGGGGAGATCCTGCGGCCACAGGCGTGCATACAGACAGCAGACGCCCCTGCAGCTGTTCCGGGGCCTGGCCTTAGCCCTGTCCTGTCACTGGCCTCCACCACGGGGCCTGCGTGCAGGTAGCTGTGCACCTGCGCCCTGCTGACCAAGTCCAGTCGCCAGCCTCTACGGCAGCGTGCGTGCTCCTGCCGAGAACTTGAGACCACCGCTGGGCGTCTCCAGCTTTCACTGTGCCCGAAGCAAAACAAGAAAGGAAGAAGTAAAATTGTCTTTGTTTGCTGATGACATAAAAAAATCCCAACAATTCCACCAACCCCCCCCACCACCAACAACAAAAAAACCCCAAACAACAACAACAAAAAAAAAACATGTTAAACAAGTTCACCGAAGTTTCAGGTTATAATATGAACCTACAAAAGTCAGTTACATTTCTATATACTAACAATGAACTCTGAAAAAGAAATAAAGAAAACAATCCCATTTACAATACCACTAAAAACCACACAATACTTAATAATAAATTTAACCAAGGAACTATAAGACATTAATGAAAGGAATTAAAGAAGACACAAATATATGGAAAAATATCTCATGTTCATGGATCAGAGAATATTATTAAAATGGCCATACTACCAAAAGCAATCTACAGACTCAGTGTAATCCAAAGGTTGTTTTCACAGAAATAGAATTAATGATCTTCAAGTACATATGGAACTACCAAAGACCTCAAATAGTCAAAGGAATCCTGAGAAAGAAGAACGAAGCTGGAGGCATCATACTTCCTAATTTCAAACTGTACTGCAAAGCTACAGCAATCAAAATAATTTAGTACTAGCACAAAAACAGACACATAGACTCCCCAAAAAACAGAATTGAGAGCCCAGAAATAAACCCTTGCATATACAGTCAACTGATACTTGACAAGGGAAGCAAGAACATACAATGGAGAGAGGCTAGTTTCTTCAGTAAATGGTGCTGGGAAAACTGGGTGTTCACAGGCAAAACAGTGCAAATTGGACCCCTATCTTACACAACTCATGGAAATGAAACATAAGACCTCAAACTATAACACCTAGAAGAAAAGAGGAGAAAAGCTCCCTTCCATCGGTTTTGGCAATAATTATTTGTGGTGACACCAAAAGCAGAGGCACAAAAGCAAACCCAAGGGGACTACACCAAGCTAAAAGCTTCTGTACAGCAGAAGAATTAATCAACAAAATGAAACAGCAACCTACAGAGGGTCAGAAAAAGGGCAGAAAATATTTGTCAATTATATATCTAATAAGGGATTAATTTCCAAAATATGTAAGGAACTCAACCAACTCAAAAACAAAAACAAAACCCAAAAAAACCAGATACATAAACAAAACCCAAACTGATTAAAAAATGGTCAAAGACCAAGTCAGGGAGCTGCAGCCCACAGAGGACTGAGCGGCCTCCTCCTGGACCACCTGCCCCCTGGCTGCCCGAAGCTCCATTCCCAGGCCCTCCTTCTCCCTCCATTCTCCTCCATTTCCACTGAGGAAAAG
Organism: Ailuropoda melanoleuca; assembly: GCF_002007445.2. Lineage (NCBI taxonomy): Eukaryota > Metazoa > Chordata > Mammalia > Carnivora > Ursidae > Ailuropoda > Ailuropoda melanoleuca. The sequence goes on from NC_048236.1 coordinate 13,808,546, forward strand.
GAATCCTCTAGTATGTCCTCTATCCAGAAACTCCGCCCTTTGGGTCCCTTTGCTGACGTAAGTAGGGTTGATGATCCGCTTCCTGCTGGCACCGAGAATCATATTCATGCAAGAAGTCAGCAGAGAAATGGCAGGAAGACCCTTACTACTGTCTAAAAACTTGCTGATGATTATGATAAAAAGAAACTAGTGAAGGCATTTAAGAACTTTGCCTGCCGTGGTGCTGTCATTGAGCTTCCACCATATGGAGAAGTAATTCAGGCTCAGGAATATGTGCCAGTTCCTCCCTCGAAGAGACTGGACTGGCCAAGCACGGCCAGCTGGAGGTTCGTGGGCTTTAAGTGCTTTTGGCTCACTGACGCTGCATGAGGATTTCCTTCCCATGAGTAGAATTCCCCTTCTGTCCTTTGTCACAAGTTTAAAAACCTCACAGCTTGTATAATGGAACCATTTGGGGTCTGCTTTTCACTTGGACGAGTGTAACTCCTTCCTGCAATAAACTGAGAAGAGTCATGTTGTCTAGTCTCAAAGTCCCTCATTTCGACACAACAGGCGCTATGCAGTGTCTGGCCTGAAACCTAACAGTAATGAGATGTTTCGGTCCAGCCCAGAGCCCCAAGATCACAGCCAGCTGTGTCTGGCCAGAAGCACCCCAGTTCTCCCTCTTCAGAGTTCCCTGCCCTGAGAGAATGTCACCACCTGACAAGCCCACGCTGAAGCTGAGAGGACAGGCTGGGGTCAGACAGCACCAGCAGCTGTGCTGTGAGCGGGAGTCCTTGGTAGTCAAAGAAAGATCCCTGGTGTCTCCAACCTACCAGGTGGGCAGAGCTCAGAGCGGCCACCTTCCCTCTAGGGAGGTGTGATGGGACATCTGGCTTGCCCTCAAAGTCTTTTTGACCAAATATATCCCTAGCTAATCAGTGTCCAAATGCCAGAATGTGAGGCCAACCTTCTCTCAGATTGAAACTTTTGACAGGGGAACAAACTCCAAACTGTTGGATCAGGACGTAGCTGGTCGTAGGGCTTGCAACTTTCTAGCAACAGCGGCCCAACGGCATGCGAGGTAACAGACTGGTTTTCGGTTTCTTTTTTCTTCCAGTTTTAATGTTACATAATGTCTTCAAACCCTTATTTAAATAAAATTCGTCGTCAGAAACAAACAAAAAAAATGGTCAGAGAAATTGGGTGTGGAGCAAAGGGTACCCCAGTGCACTGTTGTTAGGAATGTAAATTGGTGGAATGGAAAACAGTATCAAAAGCTTAAAAATAGAACTATCATGTGATCCAGCAATCCCACTTCTAGGTGTATATCCAAAGGCAATGAAACCACTATCTCAAAGAGAAATCTGCACTGCCATGTTTAGTACGTTATTCACAATGGCCAAGATATGGAAATAACCTAAGTGTCCATCAGCTTTGATGGCTGGGGGAATGGCTAAAGATGTGAGATACAGATATAGATGTATAAACATACACACAATTGCATATTATTCAGCCTTGAGAAAGAAGGCAATCCTGTCATTTGTGATAACGTGGATGAACCCCGAGGGCATTATGCTGAGTGACATAAATCAGACAGAGGACAAATACTGTATGATCTCACTTACACGTACAATCGAAAAACACTGAACTCACAGAAAACGAGTAGGATGGTAGTTGCCAAGGGCCAAAGGGTTAGGAAAATGTGGAGATGTTGGTCAAAGTGTATACTTTTAGTTAAGATGGATACATTTCAGGAATCTAAGGGAGAGCGTGGTCACTATAGTTAACAATACTGTACTGTGTACTTGCAAGTTGCTGTGACAGTAGAATCTGAATGGTCTCACCACGACAACAGAACGGTGATTATGTGAGGTGATACGCCAACAAAACTTATGGTGGAAAACATTTTGCAATATACGTGTTTCAAATCATCCCACTAAATGCCTTCAACTTAAACAATTTTATATGTCAGTGAATACATTCTGGAAATCTAAAGTACAACATGACGGTTATAGTTAGCAATACTGTAATTTTTACTGAAAGTTGCTGAGAGGGGAAATCTTCAATGTTCTCACCACATACACACACACACACAGGCACAAAGACAATTATGTGAGGTGTCAGAGATGCCAACCAACCCCACTGTGGCACTTATCTTGCAATAGAGAAGTGTATCGGTTCAACCTGCTGTATACCGTAAACTTATACAATGTTATTGTGTAAATTATATCTCAGTAGAGCTGAAGGGAAAAAACTGAAAAGATCAGACGTGTCAACATTCCTTAGAAGTTACTGCTCTTCACTAAAGTGAAGGGGCATTAATTTTTCCTCGCCACCAAAAACTGCTTTCAGGGTGAAGTTTGTGGCTTACAGGCCTTTTCGTCTGTGCATTTTCACAGTATGCTATTAGGGACCTTTCCTGGAATTATCCTTCGATGTGTTTATAATGACTGGTAATAGAGTGCTTGGAGACCGTGCTCATTAAATATGGCAGCTAAAGAAGTAGGACCTCCCCAACAAAGGACATGTGGCTTTTAACTGGAGTCAGGCAGGCTGTAAATGTTCCCCACCTCGGCGCACCAAAAACTTGGACTCGGCCATGACAATGGCTCCACATGAGACGCATTCACTGAATTAACATCTGGGCATGGTTATCAGTTTGTTTTCATCTGGAATATTCATTTTTAAAGTCTGGCCCGTGCTTCCCATTTATTTTTCAGAAGGTGTATTAGGTTCCAAATACTGGAAGCAACCCATGGCAGGCGGCAACCTGGCTCAATTCTTGGAAAGGATTTACAACAGAAAAACCTCTATGAGCTAAGTCACATTCACAGAATTCGGGTAGATTCGGGGAGGGGGATCAGGTTGATACTGATTACTTAGCAAGAGTGTTCTTTATGGAACCCACAAAGGAAAACTGTAATCCAGTTGCAGGAATCCTCGTTGATTTCTGTCACGTAGCCTGACTAACAAGCCCTGATTTATGTGAGGCAATGGCCATGATGACTCTTATCTGCAGCTAGTGAGACACCTGTGCTCGTGAGAATGAGGTGCCATCTTCAAGTACGTTCCGCAGAAAGTTGATTGGAAGTCGATATGGAGAAAAATAACTTTAGAAAATGTGCTTGCAGGCAAATATGTTTGGCAAATGCCAAGTGAAATTTAAGGTAAATGAGTTTGTCTAGGACAATATTTTAGAATGTTCAATGGTCTATTGTGCCTCTCCAAACTTACCTGAATATAGCCTTTTGTTGTTTGTTTGTTTGGCAAAGTATCCTGCCTTCGTCATTTCTTTGCAGTGTGTCCCCCTGTTTTAGGGCCAGTCACCATCCACTCCGTCAGCTTTCTCATTTTCAAAATAGAGTAACACCTATTTTGATGGGTTTAATATGAAGATCGAGTACAAGTTTATACGCATATGTGTATGACGAAGCATACAAAAGGCTGTTTCCAGGCACGGGCAGGACGCTGGGGACAGAGTAACATACCTGTCTCTTCACACCTCCTGCTCTTTTTAAACATGTGTAGCCCTTCACAGCTTAAAAGCCTGAGCTGTTTCTCTTTCTTGGGCAATCTCATCTCTGATTATGCTCCTTTGACCTGTTTCTTGCACTTCTATCCAGGGCCTCATTCTTGCGTCTGTCCCACCCCATGCTAGTACATTACACGTTCACGGCATTCTCCAAAACGTGAAATTTGGGGGAAACACGGGATTAAAAAATATTCAACAGATGTTACACATTTCATTTCAGCAGGATGTCTCAGATCCTTAGTTATGTATGGCATTGTGCCCCTCCAAGAGGGAACTGTAACTGAGAGCGTATTTTCCAAATTTATTTTACAATGGAACTCCACTTTTCTTGGCGTGTCTATGGGTCCCAGTGGTCTACAGAACACACATTTGGAAGTGCTACCGTATAGGCTTGCTGGAAATGAAATGGCCACGCTGCTGAAGTCAAGGAGACGCTCTGTGACTGTATCCCCAGTAATCCAACACTGTCCTCTGATTCTGATCAGAGGTTAAGAGGGACACGTACCTAGAGCGTCCAGCTTAATTACATTATCACAAAAAACATTTTGATAACATCACAGCTAAAAAAACTTCACAGACAGCAAAATCTTGAGTGGCTTAAATTTCCCAGGGTACGAAGTACCTGAATATACTGAGTTTTCTGGTTAATTCTGGTTAATTTAGGCTAAAAATATTTATAAAATTGATAGGTATGCTTTTTGGATTTAGTAAATTCAACAAATAAACATAATTGAACACGTCTTGATGATTTGAGTTCTTTATTTGTGGTATTAGGAGGCAGGGCCTTTGGGAGGTAATTAGGTCATGAGAGAGCAGCACTTATGATGGGATTACTGAACAGACACAAGAGAGCTTGCTTCTCTGCTCTCCACCAGAACACACAAGGACACTGCTGTTTGCAAACCAGGAGCAGACCCTCATCAAGAACCCTTCCTGGCCTTCAGAATTATGAGAAATAAGCACCTGCTCTCTGAGGCACTCAGTCGGTGGTAACTTGTTACCGCAGTCCAAGTAGCCTAAGACGAGGGCCTCACAAAGGCGTGGCAGACCTGCCATTGAGACAATCCTTCACTCCTTCTAGGGGAAGGAAGGGCTCCAGCTAGCACGTTAGTTGCATTCTGATTGATTGCAGATTTTTTTTTTTTTAAGATTTTATTTATTTATTTGACAGAGATAGAGACAGCCAGCGAGAGAGGGAACACAAGCAGGGGGAGTGGGAGAGGAAGAAGCAGGCTCATAGCAGAGGAGCCTGATGTGGGGCTCGATCCCAGAACGCCGGGATCACGCCCTGAGCCAAAGGCAGACGCTTAACCACTGTGCCACCCAGGTGCCCCTGATTGCAGATTTTTGCAGGACACATTGACCTCTGGCTCCTGAGAGAAGTCTGTCCCGATGCCTCATTGCCTAGAGGCTTCTCTATCATGACACCTTCTATCTTTGTAGTGCTCAAACAGCATGACAACAGTGCTGCTGTTGGGAATTAAAGCAAGGACAACTTCCACAAAGCAACTCATATAACTGGCATTAGAGAAAAGGTCCTCCCCTTGGCTCTTACCAGTAAGCAGACAACACACATCCTAATTAATATCAAGGAAAAATTAATAACGTGCTTACCTTTTCATAGTAGAATAATTGGATGACTTGCAATGACATCTTGACCTTAAGCCAGTCACAGATCCTAGAGGTGGCACACCTCAGAGCAATCCCATGACTTGACCTAAGAGCAAAAAACATCCTGAAGTTTCCAAAGAAGGATAAGTCAACTTAATTTCAATGTATTCGGATTGCCGATCTTCCTCCTGTATTATTTCTACCGTTTTCCTGCCAGACTCAGGAGTTCCTTGCCTTTTATCTTGTTCTTGCCTCGCATATGGATCTCTAACATAGCAGATGCCAGCTGGATACATTCAGAAATAAGCAGCTTTTAGAGGAATTCTAGAATCATAGAAATCAGGCTCCCAAGGTTTTCCAACAAGTCTTGAACCTAATATTTGCCACTGTGTCTTCCCGCCTGTAGAAGGGGTTCCAGGTGGGGTGGAGAAGATCTTTTCTACTCTGTTCCTGACAGGCAGTTCCATTCACAAGTGGAATGAGGAAAGGGGACTTGTGATTAGATCATAGAGGAAGCCTGGGATGCAAAAGATAATTAACAGAGGGTAAAACCCCAGAGCTAACTACCACAGCTTCCGCTGTGAGAGCCCAACCTAGGATACTACCAAGAGACAGAGAGCTCTTAAGATTTATTAATAACACTCATTAATAAGATTCATTAATTTTTTAAAAAATTTAAGTTAGCAGTTCCCAACCTTGACTCTGCACATTAGCATCCCAATACCCCAGCTGCTACTGAGCCAATTAGGTAGAAGCCCCTGGGGGTGGAAACCAGGCATCAGCTGTTCGAGAAGCTCCCCAGCAATTTCCAGCGTGCAGCCAAAATTGAGAACCACTGAGCTCGGCGGCTTTGAGAAAGAAAGATGGAGGAGATCAGCTCTGGTTATTTTGCGCAGTATTAGGTGAGTTTCGTATTCAAGAGTTAGTTGGGGAGGGTGGAAATACCGTTTACCTCCAAGGGAACGTGCCAGGTACAGGGGAGACCGGGCAGGCCGGAAACCGCAAAGAGACAGGTGATCTAGGCCTCACCTCCCTCGTCGGCCCACGGGCTTCGTGCAAGCCGTGGAGGTTTTCAGCGAACCCAGCATTTGTTGACCTCATCTCTCCCTGGCTGTGGCGCCCACGTGAAACTGCATCTGCAGGAGCGTGTCTGACGGAATGCCAAGGGTTAAAGCAGTAAAGACGCCGGGATTCAGCAGCGTCCTTATAATAGTAGAGAACGGCAAGAGCTCACTCAGAAGCNGGCAAGAGCTCACTCAGAAGCGGAGGACGGACTGTGGGGGGCAGACTGGAGACTTCAGAGGGGAGGGGTGGGGGAAGGGGATGGCCTGGTGATGGGTGGTGGGGAGGGCACGTATTGCATGGTGCACTGGGTGTTATACGCAACTAATGAAGNGCCGGGATTCAGCAGCGTCCTTATAATAGTAGAGAACGGCAAGAGCTCACTCAGAAGCCGAGGACAAGAGCTCACTCAGAAGCCGAGGACGGATTAGAATACGCAGCTGAAAGGAGGAGGGAGGAGGGAAATCAAACGTTATGGGCCATCCCACTACTACGGAGAAAGAGGCGGCCCACACATGGGGACCCCAGTGTTTCTGATGTTATTAAAGCTGGTAAGTTAGTCACGGTCTGGAAGAGTCAAAAGCTGGGATAAAATGGTCAACAAGCGCATGGAAACAGGATGGACGTTTCTCAAAAAATTAAAACTAGATCTGTATGATCCAGTGATTCCACTTCTGGGTGTGTATTTTTTAAAAAGCCTCGAAAGCAGGGTTTTGGAACCACCCATGTTCATAGAAGCATTCTTCGCAACAACGGAAAGGTGGAAGCAATCCAAACGTCCGCCGATGGATGAAAGGATAAACAAAATGTGGTGTCTGCATACCATAGAATATTATTCAGCCATAAGAAGGAAGGAAATTCTGACACGAACGACAACATGGATGAGCCTTGAGGACATTATGCTCAGGGAAATAGCCATAAAAAAAGACAACTCGTGTATGATTCTGCTTACATGATTAGAATGGTAAATTTTATGTTACATGAATTTTGTGACAATTAAAAATAAAAATTACATATAACCAGATATTTTTAGGTTAGGGAAAAGCAAGGTATAGTACAGTTTCTATAATATGCAAATACTTTTGGAAGAGGAATAAAAGTATAATCTTTACTTGTGTGCATACATATTTATGTGTGTGTATATATGTATGTGTTTATATACACACACCTATATTCATACCGAGAACCAGTGGAAGAAGAAGTAGGAAACTAATAAAATGGGGTGGAGGGAGGTGGGACTCAGACTTCTTGTGACACCTTTTTAATAGTTTTGACTTTTGAATCAAGTAAATGTATTGTCTATTAGAAATTAAACTGTCCAAGTGTTAAATCGAAGGACGGGCAAATCCAGGGACAGAGAAGAGGAGAGCAGGTGGACCCCCTTGGGGCCTAGTCCTTAATAAACACATCACCCGTGGCTTTATTCCAAGTGTCTGCCATGCCCGTTCATCTCGGGCTGAGACAAATGGGAGATTAAAGGGAAACTGCTAGGAGACGGGGTGCAAAGGCCGAAGGATTCCGGAGCGAGAGGCACTGGCGTGCCAACCCGCCCAGGCTGCATGAGGCCCAGCACCTTGCTGAGGATGGAGGAATCCAGGGACCTGGGGACCTGGAAATGCCCCCGGAGAGCTGTAGGTTACAGATGAAGGGAACCGCAGCTCCAGGAGGGACAGAAGGCTGTGTCACCCGGAGGCCCAAGGAACATAGGGTTCAAAGGGGAAAGAGCAAAAAACAAACTTTATATATTGGGCTGGACTTGAAGGAGAATCCTGTAAGGTTTCAAATGCCACTTTTGGCGGGGGGAGTTAGTATACATTGGGGTCCTCTCTCCCCATATGGAAAGACAGTGCCCCCAACTAACGCCTTGATGCCTCAGCTCTCTCTGTGGAGACTCAGTTTACATACTTACACTCACTCTGGACCCCAGTCAGCTTGACCAGCATCCTGGCAGGTTGAAACCAAGGATACCTTCTCTCTGTGGTTGCCTCTCCTTCTTCCCCCAGGCAGTGCTAATTCACCCCTTTGGTCTTGGGCTGGCAGAGCAAAGCGGGTTTGGTAAGCGGGGTATTATTTTTCCCAGAAAACTGTTCTCGTGCAGCACACGTTCTTGTTGGACACATTTCCAGAACTAGTATTGTTCGGTCAGAGCGTGCATGCATTGAAGGGTCTGATACATGTTGCCAAATTGTGTCCTAAAGACGCCGTTCAAGTGTCACTCTGGAAGCGGCGCATTTCGGGGGCTGGCTCTATCACGTTCTCGCCTGCACTGTGCACAATCAGACTTTTCTCTCTTTGCCAAACTACTGGGGGAGAATGTGATCTCATAACTCTCAGATTCGAGTAGAGTTAGCCATTTATATTCTCCTGTGAATTGCATTTTCATGTCTATTAAGAAAATTTTAGGGGCGCCTGTGTGCCTCAGTTGGCTAAGTATCGACTCTTGATTCTGGCTCAGGTCATGATCTTAGGGTCCTGGGATCGAGCCCTGTGCGTTGGGCTCCCCACTCAGCAGAAAGTCAGCTTGTCCCTCTGCCCCTCCCCCCGCTCATGCTCTCTCTTTCCTCCCTCAAATAAATACATGAACTCTTTAAAAAAAAAAGAGAGAGAGAGAAAATTTTATCCTTTGCTGTTATAATATTTTCCCCAGTTTGTTCTCTGACTTTGTGGTAGATTTTGATGGGCGGGTATTTATCCACGTTTCCTTCATGGTTCCTGTGATTTTGTGTCTTGCTTAGAACAGCTTTCCTCACTCTAAAACTATATTTTTTAAAAATTCTCTTTCGTACTGTCCACCTTTTCCAGTTTGGTTTTGGTAGGGTACCTAAACAGAATCTTAGTTAGATGTGAGGCAGGGTTCCACCAGTTAAAATAAAGAAAACATTTCATAAAACCGGGCATTTTTCTTTGATATCTGTTCCCCCCAAGATGTTACAGCTCTGGTTTCTGCCTCTCTAGGGGCATTTGCAAGTATTTCTCATAATTGTAACCTAAAAATACATCTATAGAGATATTGCCACCACCAAGCATAGCACAAGTGAGTCTCCGTGCCGTGGGCAGCCAGCCAGGGCTTGTTTTCACAGTCTTAACAACAGTTTCCAGTAAACAGATTACACCGTGTGGCAGAACCAAATTTGAAAGGGGCCTCAGTTGAACTTTCATTATTTGTCAATTATCAGCATGAAGCTACTTAAAGATTTCACGTGACCATTCGTTAATACCACGGGCTAGAAGATGTCCATTAAGGAAGAATTCTCCTAAAGGGTTTCATTCAGAAACATTAAGAAAGGTTTCCAAAACAATGGTTTCATCGACTTCAGAATAGGGCCAACTTTTAACTTATCTTCTTATGTGATTTGGAGAGTCTGCCAGAAATTATTTATTATAATCCCCACCTCCAGGAAGAATACCCCCAGTGCCTTATTCTTTGAGGGAACAAAACAGCAAAAATACTGGATATACTGCATGTTGGTGGTGAAAATTCCAGAATTCCTGGTAGGAGCACAACCCACCATATAAATCTATTTCCAAGGATCTCCACCACCAATACAGTTCAAGAAATATTAATAAGGAGCAAAAAGTTCTCTTTTGCATTCTCCGCTGTCCCCTGTACCTACCAGGGGCTGGACCGCAGGGAGATGATCCTGCCAAAGGAATAAGAAACAGAGAGAATGGAAAGATCATAAAAAGCTATCGTTCCTTGGGGGCCCTGGGGTGGTGCAGTCAGTTAAGCGGCCAACTCGTGGTTTTGGCTCAGGTCTGATCTCAGAGTCAGGAGATCGAGCCCCGTGGTGGACTCCGTGCTCAGTGCTGAGTCAGCTTCACATTCTCTCTCTCTCTGCCCTTCCTGCTCATGAGCATGCCCTCTCTCTCTCTCTCTCTCAAATAAATAAATACATATATATATATATATTTTTTTTAAAGATTTATTTATTTATTCGATGGAGATAGAGACAGCCAGCGAGAGAGGGAACACAAGCAGGGGGAGTGGGAGAGGAAGAAGCAGGCTCATAGCGGAGGAGCCTGATGTGGGGCTCGATCCCACAACGCCGGGATCACGCCCTGAGCCGAAGGCAGACGCTTAACCGCTGTGCCACCCAGGCGCCCCTAAATACATATATTTTTAAAGCCATTGTTCCTCAAAGGCGTGAACTGTTGAGTCATTTGGTCGTCCCCCGCCGCTAGCCCATGAAGATGATGAAATCTCTACTCCACCCTCCACACCACCCCACCTCTGCTCTTTCTGACCCTCAGATCCTCAATTCCACGTCTGCATGTGATCGAAAGTGTTTTTCATCACCAGCACCTGAAAATATAACCTTTCCCAGGCAGGGTAGCCAGATTCAGCAAATAAGAATACGGGATGCTCTGTTAAATTTGAATTTCAGATAAACAACGAATAATATTTAGTAAAAGAATATCCTAGGCCATGTTTGGGACTTCGACTAACAATTTCTATCATTATCTGATGTTCAAATTTAGCTGATGTCCTGTATTACATATGACAACTCTACTCACAAGGCAGCCAGCCGCCTTCGAACAGCTATAATGAATAAGAACTCGTTCTCATGATGAAATAAAAGTCTGTCTTCTGCCCATTGGTGGTCTTTCAGATATTTAAAGAACGCTATTGAAGGTATAAGGTCAGACAAACTTGGTTTTAGTTTTGTTAGTTTGTGCCCTTGGGCAGTTTCTTTAACCTGTTTTCTCTTCTCTACGGGGAAACCATTATTATTATAGCTCTTAGAAGCCCCAGATAATGTCGTTCAGCCTAGTCAGAGTGGTGGTTGAAATCTGCTACAATTCTGAATAATGTTAATGGAAATTTAGAGAAGGCTGTTATCACAATGGTACAACATTAAAATTGCTGTTACCCCTTTCCCGGGAGATGAAGGGAAGTATCAGAAAATGTTCAGTGTCAGAGAATGCTTAACTGCTGATGACATATCATCTGTATCTAGCCATCATGAAGATGGGCTTGGGAGTCTGTTGTCTCAAAAGTCCAAAGAGCATTTCTAAGCTATTCACGAAGGTTTTAATAGTTATTTCTCAACTACAATAACTATACTGTTGAGAGAGATTATGTTCATTATAGAGAATAAATGTTAGTTGTTGGAAAATAATTGTTGCTAGCCCATTTAATAGTTTAAGAGAATTTTTTTTATCAAAGTTGTGATAAGTCACCTATTAACTGTGATTTCACTGATCAATTATAATTAAAGTAAAATTCTCCTGGGTTGCTCAGTTGGTTAAGCGTCTGCCTTGGGCTCAGGTCATGATCCTGGTCCTGGGATTGAGCCCCGCATCGNGGTCATGATCCTGGTCCTGGGATTGAGCCCCGCATCGAGCACCGCATGGTTCTCCTTGCTCAGCAGGAACCCTGCTTCTTCTCCCTCTCCCTTTGCCTCTCCCCCCCCACAACTTGTGCTCTCTCACTCCCTCTCAAATAAATAAATAAAATATTTTTTTAAAATAATTAAACAGTATACAAACTGTGCAGATTCTCTTGCAAAAATAAATTTCTTTGGAATAACTAACTTGTAGGCATTTATACCAAATACATGACATAAAATCTTATTCTTCCATATTATTATAACAATTTCCAGTGTGGTTCTGAGCTGCATCCTGGTCCCTCACCTGTAGAAATCAGCCAGTTGCCCACATCTTATAATGAGGTACCACAGTGAAGCAGGATTTTATCCTCCCTTGTGCTGGACACTATATTTTTAATAATAAAACTCAAGATCATTTGGCACATCACCAACTGACTCCCACTGAGCTGTCAGCTACAACCACTTTTTTTTTTTTAAAGATTTTATTTATTTATTAGATAGAGATAGAGACAGCTAGCGAGAGAGGGAACACAAGCAGGGGGACTGGGAGAGGAAGAAGCAGGTTCATAGCAGAGGAGCCTGATGTGGGGCTCGATCCCACAACGCCAGGATCACGCCCGGAGCCGAAGGCAGACACTTAACCGCTGTGCCACCCAGGTGCCCCTACAACCACTTTTTGATCTTAGATATGCTGTGGGTAAATTTCTTATATTTTGCATTTGGTTTCCTCGTTCCCAAACTAATAAAACTTGTTAAAATTTAGCTTTTATTTATAGGTTGCAAATCTAGCATATCCAGATTATTTTTGTACTCTTATAAATGATTTAGAAACTCAAGATTTGAGACAGGATGACTGAAGAATCTTATGTTTAAAAACTAAAAGAGACTCCCTCTGTGTAGCATATTTAAAGGAAAGGGGTTTTTCTTACCACCAATTGCTTGGTAACCATCGTTCAGGTCAGTTAACAGACATGGGTGACGAGATAGATAATCACTCTAAAGTATCAAACAGGGAGGCCATGAAAGGAAGGTAATTAACAAAGAAGATAGCAGGTCTTTGCAGTATTCTGAGCTTGGCAGAAAGTACATAAGCTTTATTTTGCATTTTCAAACATGAGTTCTAGAATCAGGTGATTGAGGTGCCTGGGTGGCTCAATCAGTTGAGTCTCTGACTCTTGATTTGGGCTCAGGTCTTGATCTCAGGGTCCTGAGTTCAAGCCCCGCATTGGGCTCCATTCAGAGCTTACTGAAAAAAAAAAAAAAAGAATCAGGTGATCATTTTTCCTTAATATTTTTCCACAAACCTATCGGTAGGTACACATCACATAATGTAGTTCTATATCTAGGTTTGGAACAGCTTTGCATCTGGCAGTGGGGAAGAAAAGGCGCTTCTCTGCAAAGACCATCCTTGATCTTAAGAGGCATAAGCACCACATACCAGAGATAAGAGGCAGCTCGCTCTAAGCCAAGATCACTGATTCTTGGCACGAAAGATGGACTCCTCCATCCAACTGGAGCCATAATTCAGCTTAATCCTAAACAATGTTTACATATTATCCTCTAAAACTGAGGATTTCCTTGCAAAGCTCAGCACAAACCTATTGTGCATTTCGAATATACATCACAATGTAAAAGAACCACATTTCTTGTTGCTTTCCAATTGTCACTTTAAACCCACCTGGCTATCTCTTTCTACTCTTTCCCTACACTTAGCTCTCGGGTAAGTAATGTTTGTATAAACTAAGTGAATTCTATTTTTTTTTTTAAATATGTACTTTATTTCACCTTTTTTTGGCAAGAGAAGCAGGATGGGGGAGAATATATTTTTAGGTTTTTTTTTTTTTAAGTTGCTAAAGCCCTCAAATTAGGAACAGATAAGCAAGAAACGGATGAATAAGATGTGGGCCAGGACGCAAACAATAACTGAAAAATAACCACTCACACAAGTAGCATGGTATAGTAGAAAGACGATGGGCTTTGGGTTCAGCAAGAACAGGCTCATAAACATGGATTCCTCTACTTATTAACTGGGGGACTTGGAGCATGTAATTCTCAGAGCCTCAGCTTCATCAGATTCCTTATCAGCCATTTGGGGTAACTGCTATTTTTTTTTCTTTTCTTTTCTTTCTTTTTTCTTTTTTTTTTTTAGAGAGGGAGAGCTAGAGAGCACACAAAGGGAGTTTAGGGAGCGGCAGTGGGAGAGGGAGAAAATCTTAAAATCTTAAGCAGAACCCGTGCTGAGTGGGGGAGCCGTCACAGGGCTTGATCTCAATGGTTTCTGGGTGGTTTAACAATAACTCAGAGGCAAGCAGGCTCGTGCCCGCTGCGAAAAACTCTCAACAGTGCCGCCTCATGAAGTGTTTTGTGCACTTTGGTTTTCTAGAGAATGCTATGAAGCTGTTCCTCTGACTATGAAAGTGATCTTACTGGCACAAACCAAATGTCAAACCACACTGAGACGTGTGTACAAAGGAGAGAGGGCCCATAAAGGCATGTTTTATCTGTTGCCAAGCTTCCCCCCTGCTTCACAAAAGAGTATAGGTCTTTCACAATTCATGCACTGCAAATATGAGTTCCCTTGGAAAACATTTTGAATGGGTTACTAACTCTGACCAGCTAGTTAATTCCTTGGAGCTCCTAGACCGAAAAGGAGCATTTAGGTGCTAGTGAAAAGTGCATATTCCCAGCCATGAAAATACTGTTCTCCAGTAGAGAGAATCAAATGTTTCCATGTAACAGCAACCTAGAGCCTCCAGGGTTACAAAGAAGGGGAGTTAAGAAGAAGGGAATTGGGGCAAGGCAACATTTAACCAAGAAGGAGTGAGGCGGGTTCTAGTGAATTCCCAGCCTAGAGTCTTCACCCCATCAATCCTCTCAACCTATTTGAAAAATGTATATTCATTAACTTCCCTGTGCCTCTATTGTCCCTCTATTAGGGAACCATTGATGCTCATTGTACTCTGTTTTTGCTGTTGTTGCAAACGTCAGACAACACTCCTATGGCCTGGAATAGACAATCTTTGCTTGGATGTTTGTGTTGTTTATTTCCTAGTATTACAAATAGCTTTTCAGTAAAGTGAAGTTTTGAAGAAACATTCCTCTTTCAATCTAGATTATGCTGAACCAGTAATTGTATTTTGATGTGTCCTACTCTCCATGTGTGATAAAAAGAATTTTGAGATTTCCTAGAGATTTTAAAACCCTTTCTTCATTACATAAAGAAGTTAAAAGATTAGAATACAGCTATTATGATTTAGTATTGTGGTAGGCAGCCTTCAGAGATGGCCTTCAGTGACCCCTGCCTCCTGCTAGTCATGCCCTTGAGTGTGGGCTAGACCTTGTGATTTGGTTCTAATAGAAGATGGCAAAAGTGATAGGATGTCATTTCTGTGCTTAAGTTATGCAGACTATGACTTCATCTTGTTGGAGTCTATTAGAGGGGGCCACACAGCAAGGAACCGAGGGTGGCCTCTAGCCTACAGCGAGAAAGGAACTGAGGCCCTTAGTCCAAAGCCCGTGAGGGATGGAATCTTTTTTTTTTTTTTTAAGATTTTACTTATTTATTTGTCAGAGAGAGAGAGCATGCACAAGAAGGGGGAGCAGCAGGCAGAGGGAGAGAGAGAAGCAGACTCCCTGCTGAGCAAGGAGCCTGATGTGGGACTCAATCCCAGGACGCTGGGATCATGACCTGAACCGAAGGCAGATGCTTAACCGACTGAGCCACCCAGGTGCCCCAGGGATGGAATCTTGACAACCAACCAACCAACCAACCAGTGAGTGAACTTGAAAGTGGGTCATGCCCCAAAAGAACTGTGACACAGATGACTGAGGGCTCAGCGGGAATCTTGACTGCAGCCTCGTAAGAGATCTTGAAGCAGAGGGCCCAGCTCAGACTTGCCCAGATTCTTGATCACAGAAACGCTGAGATAAGTTGTGTGAAATCACCAAGTTTTAGGACAATGGTTGTCCAGAAACGGAAATCAACACAAGTATCATCCTATTTCTGGTTTTAAAGACTAAAGTAACTACAGATAAACAAGGTACAGTGTCTTTGGCCTTTTTTTAGTTTAAATATGTAACAGGATACCAACAAGGAAATACAATAGGACTTTGAAAATTTAAGACAAAGTAACAATCACCCACAAAATTTATCAGTGATTTATTCTGAGTAGTGGGGTGATAAGTGATGTTATTTTCCTCTTTGTACCTTTATGCATTTACTAAATTTTCTACAGTTAACAAGGGTATTATTATAGAAATTGATAATGAAATGTATCACTGAATGTGTAAGAATCCCACTTTCCAAATGCAGTCAGTATAAATCAAATGTACTAAATAAAAGTGCTTCATTGCATTAACTACCTTGTAAACAGGGTTTGACAAAAGCAAAGGATTCTGACACTGATACGTTAAACTGACATTTAAGAGATACATTTTCAGGGGCGCCTGGGTGGCTCAGTCAGTTAAGCATCTGCCTTTGGCTCAGGTCATCATCTCAGGCTCCTGAGATTGGCCCGCACTGGGCTCCCTGCTCAGCAGGGAGTCTGCTTGAGCTTCTCTCTTTCCCTCTTCCTCTGCCCCTCCCCACCCATGCTCATGCTCTCTCTCTCTCAAATAAATAAAATCTTTAAAAATAAATAAAATAAAAGATACGTTCTCAGGGGCACCTGGATGGCTCAGTCAGTTAAGTATTTGACGACTCTTGGTTTCAGCTTAGGTCATGATGTTAGGATTGTGAGATCCTGCCTGGCATAGGGCTCAGTGTGGGGTCTGCTCAGGATTCTCTCCCTCCCCTTCTGCCCCTTCCCCTGCTTATTCTCTCTCTCCAAAACAAATACATCTTTTTAAAAAATAAAAGATACACTTCTAAAGTAGTGTGAAAGTAAAAGTGAGCAAAAGAACATATGCATGAAAGTATGAACATAATTTGAAATATATTTGAATGATAGAATCAGGATAAAGGCACCACCTTATAAAGCCCTATAGTCAAACCAAGCAAAAATGAAGCAGGAAAATCTGAATGTTCATCATTCTTTACATTTCTTTCTTAGATGTTTTTTGGTTAGGTCACATGATTTAGATCTCCACACCTGAAACTGAGTTTTGAAAAACACTTGATTTGAAAATACCACACCATGACCTGGTCAGTGAAGAGTTCCAACATTTATCTGTATATCTTGTCAATGAACTTAAGCAAAAGGCAGAATATTGAAATTTAATTCAAGTAAGTCATTTAGGATACTTATTTGGCAACAGGAGGAATCAGTACTCTGGTAGCTAAGTGATGAGTCAATTACGCATCTTGAAATGGTTGGAGGGAAAAGAGATGTTAAATATTAGCTGTCTCAAATGAGACCATCTTACTCAGCAAGCTGATATTAAAAGGTTGCTACTTTTTTGGAACCAGATAATTTGATGAGACTTGAAAGAATGGCAAATTAGTCTAGTTATGGAACAGAAGACATTTCCAACACTCCAATTATCTTAAGATGAAGTTTGCTGCTCTGGAAAGTCCAGATGTGGTGTGGCTTCCTGACAGAGGTCATGATCATGTATTCTTTATGAAGGTACCATCTTTAGAAAAGAATGCGAGGCCCTGACATAATGGTGACGTGCAGTGCAAAGACTAGTGGTCTCAGCACGAGAAGATTTATCTATTCTGTCACTTTCTTGGACAAACCACCAGCCCTCTAGCTGCACTTAAATTATTCATTAAATGCAAATAATACCTACTATTTCAGTGACTAGTTGGGAACCTCAATTACATATATATTTGTGTTCAGAGCTTTATAAACCCAAACTGACGCACACACGTTAAGACTAAAACATCAATGTGGACATAATCAAGTACCCGAAGAAGCAAAAGTTATCCCAGGAGGAACAACTCCAGATCAATCCATGATCAGATACTGTATAGTTTGCATCTGAAGACATTGCTTCAAACTTGTTCTATTTCCCTGAATTCACTGGTCAATTCCCACGTAGGTATACTGGGACTAACGTGTTGACCAGAACATAGTTCCACAATGGCTTATTTTTGAGACAAACTTTCCTATGCTAGTAATTAAAAACATAACCATGTTATGCCTTTCCACCCTGGTTGGTCCCCCTTTCAAAAATGTAGTCTTTATGGCAACCCATTTTTAAGTCTTGCCCACAGCCAGATTTAGTAAGCATACATCAACATGCTATATATACTCCTGAGGCCTGAGACTCCTGCCTTCTTGAAAAGCAAGAGCTACACACACACACACACACACACACACACACACACACACACACACACACGCCCTAGCCTACTTGGGGCTTTGAGGCACAGCTTATCTGAGCTGAAATGCAGCATCTTCCACCCGTTCCTCGAATCTGGAAGTTGACTATTATTGCTTTCTCCATTCAGATTCTGCTATAAGCACAATAAAAATCAATGAAGACGTGGGACAGCTGAAAGTAATTAACAAAATGCTGAGGCCACCAAAATTCACATTATTGCAACCCTTAGACAATGCCCCAAATATAAGTCACCCTTGGTCATACATCTGCTCCTGTGTGCTCATTCATGCTGCTCTAGCCTTCAGCCGCCCTGATCCAAACTCCACTACCCAGTGTGCTTCCTCCCAAACCCTCTCCTCTGGGGAGCCTAAAGTCATCCTCTGACCTCTGCTTACTTCCACTGCTCTAACCCTTTGCTCTTCCTGTTGAACCTGACTGGACTAAGCCCAGCTGTAGATCAATTAACTTTGTCCCCTCAGTTCCTACACTAGGTCACACCCTGTAGATCAGAGTAACTACAAACCCATGGTCTCAGATACTTCAAACCTTTGCTCAACTCCAAAACCTTAACCTATAACCTTTTCCTTAAGGCAGGACACTGTATCTTCTAATTTGTTGAGAAGTCGGTGCAGAGTAACTCCCTTAACTTCTCTTGTCCCATCTTAATCACTCTTTCTTCACCTCAAAAAGGCATGTCCCTCCCCACGAGGACAATTCTTCCAACGTAATGATGTCAGGAAAAGACATGGGAAGCAGGGAGATAAACAGGTGATGGTTGTAGTAGGACAGGTGAGGTAACAAGGGCTAGAAGAAAACTGTGGCTTTGGGAATATTGATCTATTCCCCCCAACCCCCAACACTGACTTTTGGGAGACTAGCTAACCAGGGCTATAATCACATACAACCACTAGCAAAGGGGTGAGACCTTGCATAACTAGGAGCAGAGGGGAAAGGAACTTTATAGCAAGCTTCTACCCTGTGGAAAAGATGGCTGAGAAGTGACAGAAGAAGAAAACAGTGTAGAACAGTGATCTCTAAAGTAGGATGTATGCAAGGTGACCGCATAGGATGTGGAAAAATAAAATGTCTATTTATAATTGCATTTTGTGTGAAAGAAGAGGAGGAAATTAACCTTCTTGAACATTTACTACGGACTGACAGTGGTGCCTGCCTTCCGGTCATTCAGCGTCCTCCAACGATCTGTACCCGAGGTGACCTGAGGACAGAGTGGGAGTCTCAACAGCTCCCCAACTCCTCAGCTTGCTTTCAGCATGTAGACTGCAGTTTATCTATGCAAAGCTGGGTGAATTTACAGAGTTTATCTCTTTTAATGACATAATCTACAAAAGGTGGCTTACATGGATCCCCGCAAAGAAACCATAAATTTAAGACACTTAAGATGCAATAAACAAACAAGAAAGGGGCAGAGAAGAAGCCTTTCATCAGCCACTTCATGAGTTGCACTAGGGAGGATTTGACAAAAATTTGGCCAAAAACAAGAAACAACAATTGTTGGAGAGGATGTGGAGAAAGGGGATCCCTCCTACATTGTTGGTGGGAATGCAAGTTGGTACAGCCACTCTGGAAAACAGTGTGGAGGTCCCTTAAAAAGTTAAAAATTGAACTACCCTATGACCCAGCCATTGCACTACTGGGTGTTTACCCCAAAGATACAGACGTAGTAAAGAGAAGGGCCATATGCACCCCAATGTTCATAGCTGCATTGTCCACAATAGCCAAATCATGGAAGGAGCCGAGATGCCCTTCAACAGATGACTGGATTAAGAAGCTGTGGTCCATATATACAATGGAATATTACTCAGCTATCAGAAAGAACGAATTCTCAACATTTGCTGCAACATGGACGGCACTGGAGGAGATAATGCTAAGTGAAATAAGTCAAGCAGAGAAAGACAATTATCATATGATTTCTCTCATCTATGGAACATAAGAACTAGGATGATCGGTAGGGGAAGAAAGGGATAAAGAAAAGGGGGGTAATCAGAAGGGGGAATGAAACATGAGAGACTATGGACTATGAGAAACAAACTGAAGACTTCAGAGGGGAGGGGGTGGGGGAATGGGATAGACTGGTGATGGGTAGTAAGGAGGGCACGTATTGCATGGTGCACTGGGTGTTATAGGCAACTAATGAAGCATCGAACTTTACATCGGAATCCGGGGATGTACTGTATGGTGATTAACATAATAAAAAAAATCATTAAAAAAAATTTGGCCAAAAAAGCAGTCAAGGCTGTTTAAAATACGTACTATACCCACATTGGCGTTGTAAAGGTAAATCTCACTCTAACATTATATTGCGCCTTGAGAAATTAGCTAATGGTAAAATACATGCAAAAAAGACCTTAGAAGAAGAAATTAATAGGCATACATTGGAAATGTTTGCTCAAAAAACTCTTATTGATGGAAATATGGTACTGAAGAGGTGTGGAGACCACTGGCATAGAAGTTAGACTGTAAGGCCGTGGGAGCTAAATATCCTAGTCTTTACCCTGGGGTAAAAGTAGCTATACTTTCAGATCAGTAGCATTCTAAAAGAATGGTTTGTTTTTGAGGCTAACTTTTGAAAGCTTTTTAATCTCTATTTTATGCTCATATCCTATGCAGTCTTTAACTGCAAATAATGGAGTATGATAGAAATATGGGTAAACTAATACAAAATTCCTTTGAACATATTTTGCTTTGCCTATATTCTTAGTGTGTTGGAGGCAGAAGAATGAAAAGTTCCCTATTTTTGTTGTCCTTCACCCTAACTAGATATTCATTTCCATAGACTCTGAAATTATATAAAATCAACCAAAGTTGAACAATTCAGTAAGTCAGATTTTAACTAGTCAACTGAACTACTGCACAAACAAGTCACCCATGACTCCATTCTCTTCCCAGATTTTGGTAACCATCAAGTCAATCCCTAACACGACTGCAGGGAACTTATTAAAGTACTGAAAGACAAAGTATTCATCCTTGCCTTCTTTGTGGGACCCCAGTGGTAAGTTCACAGCCAAGTGGCAATGTAGTCAGATACACACAGGGAAGCTTGGGCACTGGCCCATATACTGTTGGGTGCTTATTGGATCACCCATCTGACATTTTTATTGCACACGCATTTCAAAGCACCTTGTCAAAAAAAGGAGTAAATCACCGCACCACATTAGTTTCCCTTCTGGCAAACATTTAAAGCAAGTTTTAACATGATTTAAAAAAAAAAAAAAAGAAAGCAAACGAGATCCTTTCCCAGCTTCTCATCCTTTCACCTTTACAGGTGAATTCCTGAGGGCACCTCCCAGCATTTGCCACGGAAGGAACCAGATCTGAGATTTGGCCAGGCCCATCTACTTCTGCACTGACATCAAAGAGGATGCTCCATTATTTCAAAAGAAGGTAGCAAACAGTACATGAGAACTGGTAGTTTTTATTTTTAAGACAAAAAATCTACTCCATGATTCCCTAATGCTTAATAACTGTTAAATTAATTAAACAAGATGGCCATTTGACCAGGGTGGCTCTAAGGCCTTGGTGGCCTACTTTAGCAAACCAAATCTGAGCCTGTAAATGCCTCCATATTAAAAAATCAAAATACCAAGGACAACCAATCACAAACAGCCAACTAAGTCTTAAGCTACAGACAATCAATAATTTCCTTCATTGCTTCTGCTTGCTCTCTGGAAGTCTCTTCCCCTGAGCTCCTTCTGTCGGTGGAGGGCACCCACCCACTTCTAGTTTTGTGCTGCCTGCTTCCAATAGATTTTTGCTCACATAAACTCCTAAAATTTTTAATAAAAATTCCTCGGTTGTCTTTTAACAGAACCACTTTAAGATTTTTGGAGTTGATTCATTTCAATGTCCTGTTTTTTAAAGAAAAAGAAGAAAACAAAGAAAGAAAAGTAAAAGGAAGGAGTGTGTGTAGGGGAAGAGGTATGTCTGCTGCAGTCCCTGAAACTTCTGCAAGGACTCTTCAGAACTCAGCCTGAGGATCAAGGATTAGCTGGAGAGGAAACAAATATCAGGCATCAAATTCTGAAAAGCTCCCCATGAGGGCACCTGCTGAAAACTAGGGGCAGTTCTTTATGAATTCTCTGAAATATCTTACACCACTTACTTTCTTCAAAAGCTTATTTAANAAAAAAAAAAAAAAAAAAAAAAAAAAACCAAAAACAAAACAAAAAAAACCCCGAGCAAAATCCCTAGGTCTTTAACAGGCTTTCAAATAGGCTGAGATAAAATCATTCCCTTAAATTTGTGTTTGAAGTGGAAATGTGATCATACGCAAAGCACCAAAGGGATAAAAATTTCAGCTGCTTTCTCAGATGACACGTTTGTAATCAAGTGCATGAATTGTAACATGTGATCTATTAGGTTAGAATTACTGTTTCCATCAAGAGCTCCCACCTGAGACCCACGCTTTGAGAAAAAAGGAATGACCATCACTTCCAAGTGGCCCCTAGTTTCTGTCTGTGGAGACTCCACTGTTGGCCTCCATGAAAAAAGGCCATGCAGGGAAAACATAAATGCTATCCCCTTGAGCCTGAGCACCGCCCCTGCCATTGGCTGAAATAAACGGACAGAGTTATGGGAAAAGTCACGACCTGTCATGACCAAAATAACATCTGCCATTCTTCTAATTATATGTTTTTAAAAGATTTATTTATTTATTTTAGAGAGAGCACCAGTGGGGGGGAGGGCAGAGGGAGAGGGAGAGAGAGAAGCAGACTCCTGCTGAGCGTGGAGCCCGACACGGGGGCTCAAGCCCAGGACCCCAAGATCATGAGCTGAGCCGAAACCAAGGGTCAGCCCCTTAACCTGACCGGGCCACCCAGGCTCCCACTTCTAGTATGACGTCATTTTTGTATTTAGGAAAATTCGATCATTTGATTTTTAAATGTACACAGGCCAGAAGAATACCACTAGATCACCTTAATAAAAGCAGTCACCCTGTCACACATCCCCTGGTTTTAGTTCACGGTTTTTTTAGTGATTTCCTTATTTGTTTATTAGCTTATTAACTGTTTCTCACTTGAATATAAGATGGTAAGGAACCTGCAGCCTCAGGGTAAGACAGTGGCTGGCACATGGTTGGTACTAAAAATATTTGTAGAATATTAAATATTTGTTAATAATTATTACATATAATTATATATTATATCCCTCTGTTGTGATGTCCCCCAAACTCACCCTGTCATGCTATTAGTAGAAATACATCATACATACAACCTTTACTCAAAGCAAACAAACGATAGAAAAAGTTCTTTAAATAATCAGTTATTCCATATGTTCAAGTGAATATGTTTTATTAAATGCATACTATTATCTTTCTATAGTATGTGAGTATACATAATAAATTAAAATGTATATATTTATTAAATATAGATATAATACCAGAACATGATTATTTCAGATGAGAAATCAAAATAAACCCATTTGTAAGTATCTTTTGGTCACTCCAAATTGATATTGCTCATAAAAAAATACACGGATTTTCCCTGGGGAAAAAAATTAATTCCATAGCAATGTAGTTAAGGGACATGTTTTATTTCATAGCTTTCTGCAAGCAAAATTGCTTTGATACAAAATGAGTTCAATGATACAGGTGCTACTGTCCACTCAAGCAAAAGAAAACCTCACATTTATATGAATGCACTTTATAATTATATTCTTACAGTATAATAGGTCTAATATCCAGGACGCCTCTGGCCTCCTGGGAAGCCACGGCACGGAAATGCTGCCAGGTTCTCGGGCATCCCAGCACCGGCCAGTGCCTAGAGTAACTTCCTGTGAGTTCTCGGTCAGATACTGCTTTAAAGGACTGTGTGTGGACGTGCTGTCTGCCCTCCATCTTTAAGTTTACATTTAAGTCATCTCAAAATATATCCCAGGTGTGTGTCTTTTGGCTTTTCAGAGTTTCGACAGAAGCAAGAAGATGTCATGAGGTATCCGTAACACGAGCTGCGGCCGCAGTGCGGTGGCTGACGGAGCGGGGGGACTTACCTGCTGGCACGGTCACGGGCGGTAGCGTGCGCCCCACACGCTCCAGTGCAGAAGTGGGAGCGCCGGGGAAACTCCTTCCTCCCCCCTCACATATGATGTGACTTTAACCCCAGAATAGCTGACAAAAACTTATACAGATAAAATAAAAAGACAAATACACAAATAAGGCCATCTGCAGAATTTTAAACTCACTTCTTGCAATTATTTCACAATAATTTCTACATCATATTTTACATCTTTCAAACTTAAATAATAAATGCTCAAGGAAGGGCCGTGGTGGAACCAATTGCACTATCTCTTGGAGGACTTGTCCAATTTGCTGGCAGGTGATTTCCTCTGGGGCGTGGGGATTTTGGAAGGCTTGGCTGTGGACGGCCGAGAACCTGCTCGGGGGGTAGGCCTGTGTGTCTGGGGGACAGTCTCCACGTCTGAGCACACGGACTGGATTTCTGAAATGTCAAAGTCTGATGCATCACTGCCTCGGCGGCTGCTGGCCCTGCTTCCAGCTTTGCTTCCGGCTCGGCTTCCTGGTCGGCTGGGAGTCTTCTTGGGATCTGGGGAGAGAGGACAGACAGGGTCGAACCACCCTTTATTAGTACTGGATCCCTGTGCAACACATTCTCGAATCCTAATGCCACCTTGAATCTCCACAATTTTCTTGTCATCTGGTAGGCACTCAGCAGACACCTGTGGGTTCACGGCTGTTTTCCGTTCCACTAGAGAAGGCAGCCTCACTCTGGGTAGACGCAATACACAAAAAGCTAGGCTTACAAACTAAAGATACGTTTGGGCTGAGTCACTGAAAACAGGATTTCACTGACTACAAACAGGTACAAGGAGTATACCTATAATTTAAGATGACGCTTTCCAAAGTTCAACGTGTGTGCCTAGGGCTGTGTGCAAACACGGGGAAAACTCTCAGGTGTAAGTCTGGCCCAAGGATAAGTGAATCAAAGCACACAGGAATTTGAAAGAGAAGACCTGAAATTTGAAAGACGCCTCATGCTGGCTGAGCCCAGAACCCCAGGGGCTGGGTTCACTATTCTGTGAAGAAGCAGCAGCAGCAGGTGCAAGGCCCAGCACGGCTGGGTTTTCCAACCACCCGAAAGAGAGCCCCGGGCAACTTCTGAGCAGGGGGAAGGGCCCAGACCCTCCAGCGAGAAGGGGTAGGACACGGCTGTGGTGTTTCTCATGTTCATCTTTCTTTGGTACTTTCCAAAGTGATTTTCCTGTCCCTTAGTCTCATGACTCATGTACCCCTACTGCCACTGGAGGACTGGGGCTAGGTGTCATTTCAGAAGAATACAGCGTCATCAATTCGCTCTCTCAGCCCCGGTGAAGAAGAGCAGGGATCACACTGCAAGAAGCCGTTAGGGACAGACCCGCACCGCACTTACCAGCAAACTGTGTCCGGACTCTGGCCGCCGCGGTGGTTATCAAGCCACTGTCATCCCCAGAGTGGAAGCCTTTCCCTGATAAGTACCCGGGCAGTCGAAGCTTGCTTCCTTGGATTGGTGTGCCCTGTATTTAATCAGTGAAAGGACGTTTCAAGAAATTGCTCCTGTTGCGTGATGGTCCACTAATAGCACCGTACAGATGGGTGGAAACCCTCTTCAGGAGAGGGAGCGGGAGGCGGGGGGGGGCAAGCGTTTTCGATTAAGTGCCACATGGGGTTCTCACCGCTCGCTTTCCTAATTCCTTATTCTCTCCCTGAATTCAAAAGGAATTCATGTTGAAGAGAAAACATAAAAATAGAGATCCCCAAATGACAGCAAGGGGGGGAAAAAGCAAATTAAACTGTGAGCACATTAGTATCTTCCAGGTTGTCGGTGAATATTACAGAGTTAGGAGAGACCTGCCAGAAAGATGGGGAGCGCATGGTACAGAGAGAGTGCATGACTCCGTAAAGTTGTGCTCGGATATTCTGTTGCCTTCAAAGCTTTTAGGGAACCAGACAGAAATGAACAGACAGAATTAGAACAATAAGTAAATAATGCCTCAACAGTCATCATTTAAACACACTTAGCTGCCAAAAACATGCAGTGACATTTTCGAACTTGGTACCACGGCACTGTACCTACTTCCAATACCTTCTATGGCCTCTCCACACGGAACACAGAGGTGATGCTTAGGGAGAACTCTTCAAAAATTCTTATAGGAGTTCACAGAGAATGCCTAAAGCAATCATGACTATGAGATTTTATTATAAGTCTAAAATCACTGCATTTTTTCCAGATCATTACAACATTCTAAAAATTCTCCCAAAGTTAAAAAAATAAACAGAAAGAAGTATAAGGGGGGCGCCTGGATGGCTCAGTCATTAAGCATCTGCCTTCGACTCAGGGCGTGGTCCCGGTGTTCTGGGATCGAGCCCCACATCAGGCTCCTCCTCTAAGAGCCTGCTTCTTCCTCTCCCACTCCCCCTGCTTGTGTTCCCTCTCTCGATGGCTGTCTCTATCTCTGTTGAATAAATAAATAAAATCTTCAAAAAAAAAAAAAACTTCTCAGTTTTTGCTACAACAGATCCGTCATAAGTGACAGACGTCTCTAGATAATGTATGATACTAACCCCTCCCACCCGAGGGAAGGGGTGGGCATGAGTGCTCAGGGAAGGAGGGAGAGCTGAAGAAGGGGTTGTTTCTGCCTCAATTCTACCACCACCAGCAAGGATCTTCGCATCATTTCCATCTGAGTCATGAGAGTAATAAACGTTCTCTGCTTACCTCTTATTATTCATGTGAGGATTAAATAATAGGTTAGAAAGTATTTTTGAAAAGCATAAAGGATTTTCATAAAAGGGTCCTGGCCTTTAACATGAAATTCCCCCTTCATTTCCAGACAGGTTGTTGAGGGAGATCCCCCCCCATTATTGTGATTCTAATCAAATATGTGATTATTTGGTATCTATGTGTATCATTTTACAGAGAACTTTCTTTCAAATCTATTTGGTTGACTTTCAATTGAATGTAGATGATCTGATAAATGAACTAAGTTGGCAAATTTTATATGACCTAAATATCTTATCCCCATCAATCATGCCATGTTAGAAAGCTGAAGCATAAACAGTAATCATTAAAGTCTAATAAAGACACACACCTATTGAAAATGCCAGATAACTTCTTGCACATCTCAGCCCCAAACTGCTGTACTGATAACTAAAAGGCTTACGGCTTACCCACCCGGTGTTCTTGGGCAGAAATAAATGTAACAAACATTCGGAGGGACTGTGTTCATAAGGAACGCTCAATAAACATTCTTTTAATGTAAGTAATTTTCTCTTGCAAATGACAGTGCCTCTCACTCTCACTTAAAGGGGGATTACTGTATTTCTTGCCCAAATTATGGCTAGACGCATGAGCATACCAGGAGCTTTAAAAGAAACTGTACTTAGGTCTGATTATAATCTCCTGTGTGTCACCCTCCAAAGAGAGAAAAGTCAAATTAAGTATGAGAAAGAGACCAAAAGAACACAAAACAAAACAAAAAAAACCCAAACACCAAAGGAGGTGCACGGAGCCTGTAAGTGTGACTACGCTTAGCTTCACCACTCACAGAGTGACGACCTGTCTGTTCCATGAACCCCTTACTCTGNAGAAAAGTCAAATTAAGTATGAGAAAGAGACCAAAAGAACACAAAACAAAACAAAAAAAACCCAAACACCAAGGGAGGTGCACGGAGCCTGTAAGTGTGACTATGCTTAGCTTCACCACTCACAGAGCGACAACCTGTCTGTTCCATGAACCCCTTACTCTGGTGTTTTTCCAGAAATGCTGAGTTGACACCTGTCTTACGGAAGTCTGTAAGAAGACATAGTACTGTCACATGTGCATGTGTTAAGGGAGAGGTAAAGCAATGTTAGTGCGTGACAGTTTCAACGGAGGAAGACTGTTAGACCAGGATCCGGGGCCTTACGGTACCTCGGCAGACGGCACGGAAAAGTCTGCGCACTCTGTTGGTTTACAAGGAGTTGACATTTTGCTGTTTGTCAACCACGGTTTACCATAATTGCGTGTTAAAGGATGGAGAATCTGCATGGAACAACGGCAAATCAAATGTAAAGGATAGCAGATAAAAAACAAACCACAGAAAGAGATATTCATAGCCAAGAGTAACGTTTCACGGTAAGAATGATAATTAAAAATAAATGGAAAGATTTGATGGCAAATCATATACACCAAATAAATAAATAAAGCTTTATTTAAAAAGGAAAAAAAAACCACTCTGAAAGGTAACTAACGCTCCTAGGTAGATAGTCTCCATATGGGCCACAGGGCAAAAACCTGTTGTGCGTGTGTATACGTATATACATACACACACACAGACACATTTAAACCCTTCATTTGTCATATTGTGAGAAGGGATACACATGGACAAGACTGGCCACACAAATTCTAGGGTCCTAAAACATTCAGAAGTATACTCGAGACAGTGGTTGCACGGGACAAGGACACCACTTCCTACCCGAGTCCTACCTTGGGTGTGCTGGTGGCGGGGACCTGTGGAGAGGCTGCCTGGCCCGCCTGACTGGAGACAGAAGTTGATCGGTTGGGTGACGCCCCTCGTGATGAAGGCCGTGATCTTCGGCCCCGGGGTCGGAAGGCAGCCATAGCCTGACTGGCACCATCTGCTAAAATGAACTTCTCCCGAAGCTCCATGTTTGTCCTTCCTTTAGCTGGATTGTGACACACACAGCAAGGCACGTGGACAGAAGAGGAGGAAATAAAAAAAGAGGCGCTCAATCTTTACAGGAAAAACAACCACCTGGCACCACAGACCATGTTGAGGAGCTCAAGAACAGCTTTTTGCCATGCCAACTCCAACGCAGCATAACAAAAAGTTAAATGCATTCCTTTACAATGCATTCCTTTTGGATACAAGTAAGTTCGGGAAAGGAAAAAAAAAAAGTGTGTTTATTCTAACACTAGACACCAGCAAGAATAACCACTATTAAAGAAAGAGTCAGCATGAAGATGGAAAGCTCATGCTAAAATACTGTTAACCCACCAGCTACTGATGCCCACATGGTTCATCACCCCTTCCCCACACTGAGCACACAAGCCGGTAAGGCAGGGACTGCGGCTTTTGCATGTACTTCTGAGGTAAGGAGAATGCCAGTATTTGCACACTGGAATTAGTCAAACAATAGGATTACACAGAATGAGAGATGGCTTGTTAATCATGATGACAACATATAAACTCTCAGGTTTTTCACTTAAATGAGGCAACCGGTATTTTTATTTGATGCCTTGAAAAACTCGGTTTAACCGACATGCAAGAACGAACACCAGACCCAAGGATATGAGGTCATCAGTGATGCAACACTCATACAAACACATATGCACACGGAGAACACTCCACAAGAACCCGATGAGCAACGTGTTAGCGTGTGTCTGCTCACCTACAGAGCACCCACGTGTGCGACACACCCGAAGTGTGCCAACGTTTCAGAATTTAAATTTGGAAGCACCAGCTCAGTTGGATATGAGTTAAGCCATACGCGATGGATGAAGCGTGTTATCGTAAAACAAATGGTTAAAGCAAGAATGTAAAAGTAGGAAAGAGAAAAGGCAAGAGGGGAGAGGCCAAGAGAGGGGTTGCCAACCTATAGTAGGCTGAGTAGTAGTAATTGAAGAGTTTGATTCCGAACGTAACATTTTACTCCCATGATGATGAACTAGAAAAAATGACACAGGATACCAATCACATTAAAGAATACTGTTAGCAAGAGAAGAAACAAAGTACAGTTGTTGAATATGCAAAGGGTGCTCAGATCCGGCTTTTAGCACACATTTGAGAAGAAAAGTTGCATCAGGGAAAGAAGCATTCAAAGATTTGACCCAGTCAGAAAAACGTATTTGGAAGACTTGGCCACAGTCACACTAACCTTTCTAAGCAACTCAACGGGACACTACACCTTCAAATTGCTTCGTCTCGTAAGCGGAACTCCATTACTTGAGGTTGCATTATTTTCAAAATAGTAAAAAAGGGAGTCTTTGTGATTTTACCCCTTTGGTGGGTACATCTTTGACCTGCAGAGAGCAGAGTGCTCTCTCCCGGGCACCCTGAGCAGGGTGGCCTGCTGTCCGCACAGGAACTCACCCTGACATACCTGAACCGTCGGAGGCCCACAGTGAATTAACAGAGGCTGGGGAAGACCCCCAGCCTCCCACCTGGTAGTCGAAATAGTATCAGCATGGATATTTGCTGTTGTTTGTTTAAGAGGGTTGAAATGAGCTCACCGATTAAAGAAAATCACAAAAATGTTATTGCTTGTTTGTTTTTTTTTCCCAAAGAAAAATGGGCCAACTAAGTAAACTGGACCTAACTAGACAACTGCCATCAAATGACCACTTGTAAGGTCAATCAGTTAAGAATTTCAAAATTGACTAGAGGACCTGAAAAATAAGGAAAACTGAAAGATAATCAAGGACTCTCTGGCTGGTAGGTATGGAGTGAACTACAGTATCCTATGTTTATATTTTCAACGTGCTCATCGACAGCTGCTAAGTAAAAGTCAAGTTGGCAGTTGATTATTATTCTCAAAACTTTTAGGTATTACTTTCCTTACCTACCCCAATTTTAAAAACTTTCACTTTTAAACTTTTACTGTCCACCACTGTTTGTCTCCTTCACCTCAATCTCCTTTCACTTTACTTTTGCTATGTAATGACAGATGAAATCCCTTCCCTAGTTGGCGTAATTACGCATTTCGAAAATTGCAGATGGGAGCATTTCCTTAAAAAAATCTATTCTAGTATTTCGTGCCTATTTATCCAGAAGATGTAAGGAAAAAAATGAGAAGACCGTGGTTTACATGACTGCCACAAGTTCTTTGGGAACTTTAGGCTGACAGAGACCAATGTGAAACATTCATTTTTGTAATAAATGACCAAAATTATACCCAGCATGTTTTTGATGCTGGAAAATAGTACAAAATTGATTTACTTTCATGGTGTTATTATCTTGACATAGCATCTCCTTACCCCGGCAAGGATCATTTTTCACTAAGAACTCATCAAGTGCCATCCATCCACCTCCGACACGAACCATGACGGTACTTCGTAGGATACGAACGAGTCGTAGTTGCTGGGAGTCTCCAAACTGTGAAGATGAAGGAAGAGAGAACCTCTAATTGTCAACAGCAAGGCTACACTGAAGGATGATGTGCAATCTGCAGGAGCTCAAGCAACCAACTTAAATTTCTTGCTTAGTTCACAGCGATTAGTAAAATCTCAGAAAAGGGGGTTTGAGATGATCTGCGTTAGACTGCTGCATGCTGATTTAGCCCAAAGGAAACAGTTTGGAAAAAGCTAACAAAGGTTATCAAGTATAATACTGAAGCTTTGTTCAAGAAATGATTTTTCTTTATGATAGAAACAACATTAGTAAGGCAGTAATGGAAAAATGTTTCTAGAAGTCAAATACAGACATGAAAATAAGCACTGGCCCACTAGCCCAGGGCTTATACAAAATAAGATTCTAAAGAAAATCTAATAAATTCTAATTTTTCTTCATTAAAACTTCCTCTTCTACTCAAACTGTTTTCCACTGAAATCTGTGACAGAAATCTCCATAAACTCGTTTCGTTTTCTCTAAGAGCAGTTGTGACTTAGAGAGATGAAGTAGGAAATGAACATGACCAACAAAAATTTGACAGTCAACTAAAATTTCTGCACCACTTTTGATGTGGTAGACCAATTTGTTAAAGGCTGGATTCATGTGCCACTTTGGATTACTGTAATACTAGAACAGCCAGTGACACGCTATTAATGGTACAGCTTTCAAATCTAAAGGGCTTTCTCTTAAAGCTGTTTGTACCATGATTACTGACACTAATAAGCAGTCGTGCTCCTACCCTTTCAATGGTTCTCCAATCACTTGGATATGCTACACATTCTGCAAGTCTTGAATAAATGTCTAGACTACGTACTTTCTGATTGTAAGATTTATTTTGAAAGCCCATGAGAAATAACTGTATACTTTCAAATCATTTCTAATAGGCTCGTGTTCAGCTTGTAAAAATCACCAAACCAAATTTCATGGTTGCCAACCCAGCAGACACCACAGCAAAATGAACAGTCAAGTAAACATAAATAAAGCTTCTTTTAAAGGCAGGCAGGATACATTTGTGACTTTGACTATTTGTCTGGGCTCATGATGGATAAACAGAAAGCTTTAATTTAAGTAGAAACAATCTGCCACTTTTCAATATGCTTTAACACTGAGTTTCAGGAAAGGAACCCTAAAACAAAGCCAACCGTTCAAGACCCTGAAACTCAAAAGGACCTGGAAAGCATGTAAAATGCACCAGCAGGAAATCATGCGTTTTATATCAACCCTTTTTATATTGTTAGTTCTAAGTCCATTTTCAAGCCTTGAGATTTAAAAACTTTCCTATTAATTGAATCGGTTCCTGAAATGTAAATTAAATTTTAAAAATCAAAATACATATTTATTTTGTTAGAAAAAAATCGGTGCTGCTAATAAGCAAAGGAAAAGGAAGGGATTTAAAGAAAATTACCCTTAAGAAACCAGATAATTAGACCAGATACTTTCAGTCCAAGATTATGTTCAAAGCACAAATTTTAAGGAAATGATGTTAGGATTTTATAGAGATATTTCAGTTCTAACAAATATGATTTAAGTTTTTATTTTGAGAGAATATTCTCCAGACAACTAACATCGCCTTCAGAATTTCCCTAATTTTCCTAACAGCTTAATTGTGAGACAAGAAAAAAATAGACTAATACTTGCTCTTAGTGTTTTCAGTGAATAAAACGTTTCTAAAGTGAGCATTTTTCTCATCCTTTCCACAAATAAAAAATACTACCCCAATTGTTGACTCAGAAAATAATAAGAAGTGAGTAGAACAGTAACTTTTTATATAAGTAATGCCAAGTCTTAAAGACATCTATGTAAAGGAGCTGAAAATTTCTATTCGAAAAAATTATGTGCTTGCAATGAATGGGGATAATAGGGAATTTGAAACTTAAGAGTATATGGCTTAAAAACTGAGCAGCAGAGTATATCTAACATGATATGGTCAGGTATTTTAATAGTACAGTTCTTTCCAAAAGCATACAGTGAAAAACTCTTCTCCTTTGTTTAAATCAAAACCTGATTTCCCTTATCTTTAGTTCTAAAAATTGTGATCATGACACAGGGCCACTGGAGTTTATACTGACTTCACTGTGAAGTCAAAATCGGATAAAGTGTGATTTTAAGACTTCATGGAAGTTATAAGAGATACAGTTTCTCAAAAGAGATGATACCAGTTAAGACCTCCAGACTTAAAATTTCTACTCAGAAGATGCAAAGCCCTGAATCAGTGATTTAGGACAAATGAGACAATTGCTGCTTTGGAGAGAACACATTACTTGTGTGTTCTCCCTGCGTGCCAGGGAGACTTCTCACTACTCTGTCTTCCTACGTCACTGCCCAGTGTGGATCCTTCTCTAACTACCGTCGACCATATGACCTCAACATTTAACGTTTTTTGACTCAATAGTTAAACACAGCATAGAGACGTGTGCAGAATCAAATCTGTGTTCCAGTAAGTATTTGCATAAAACATAGGCTAGAAGTATTATTATAAACTGGAACTAAAAACTGCATTTTTAACACTGTGACCAGTCAAGCTACAATTTATTATCTGGTTTGCTTAAAAGTAATCTCCTCATTTGAGACACACGGCAAAAAGGAATCCTGGATCAAGGACCCTTATAGCGTTTACAGAAACACCACGCCAACCAACAATATAGTAGCTAGGGCAACAGCATGGGAAAGATTGGCCATGGCAAGCTTTAATGACTATGAATTAAAGTTAAAAAAAAAAAAATCATTGGGAACTTGAGAATACATTCCACTGGTTTATACCTGATTTCCCAGGAAGAACTGATAAAAAAAAAATGAAAAATGGAAGAAAGACACAATTAGTTCAATAGGAAACTTTCTATATGACTCTAGAACACACACATACAATCTGTCACACTCTGGGCTCCTGGATATAGTATCTAGTTTAGAGATGTGCAGGTACCCACTTGTCCAAACTTCAAACCATATAATCAGAAAATTTTCTATAGAAGTTTTTTTTTTTTTTTTTAAATCTTTGGGTTTCAAATTTAGGTTAGAAATTCAAATACGTCAATGAATATTTCTCAATATGCAAATATAAAAGCTAAAATCAAAAAGATATTTCGCTTGTAAGTAACATACTGGGTATTAGGGAAACTCAGCACATTTCCTATCTAGTTACTACATGTGAGAGATATTCCAAAAAAGAGAAAAAAAAAGATAGAGGAGTGACAAAGTCACACTGGTATTCAAATAATTGTTTTGAAGAAGGTGAACTGAGCTTTTGAGACTTTGAATAAAAGGAAAAATAACTACACAAGTAGAAAACATTGCCTCTTTTTTGTATTTCTAAAAACGATTCAACATTTTTAACTTCGTGGTTCTGGCCTGGAATAGCTTTGTGATTAGAAATCTGAAAACTTACCTGCAATCGTAATAAAATAGATTATAAAGTCACAGGAAGCAACCTGAGTATGTAGGATGTTTTCCTCCTCAAAGTGAAGTGCGTGTCAAAGATATGTCCTAATTTACAAAATTCAAGCTAACTCTATATAATTTAAAATGATGAAAGCTGGAATTTCATACACCATTCTATTGTGATATAAGGCAAAAAAATAAGTAATTAGCATTCTTGGAAAGCAACGCAGTTCAAACTGTATACAAATTTCCATCTTAATCCTTCAAGAGAACTAAATAGTTAATTTTTAAAAACTCACCCTGTATTTGTTATCTCCAATCTGTTCAACTTGAAATCGTTTTGCACATTTACACTTCGCCACCTGCCTTGTCACCTGCCAAAAACAATGATGAAATGTCCACTTTAATGTTAACATTACATCGCGGAGTCCGTAGAAACCTCGACACAACAACTCAAGGTGGAAGTAAATAAAACAGAATGCGGCATGAATTTGTGCGTGGTACCCCGGCAGCGCAGGCCGCTGCTGTTGCAGGGGGTGGGGATGTGGAGTACCTCATCTTCGATTTTGTCAGCGTCGGTGACGGGTTTATATGCATCTTTATTTGGGTGGAGGGCTGCTACAAATTCATAGTAGTCAATGTATCCGTCGCCATCTCGGTCAAAGATGTCTGCCACTGCACTCATCTCCAGGCGGCTGGTTGGAAACTCTAGAATTTCCAAAATAATAGTAAGTATGATTACTGAGGTATAACCGAAAACCAAAACCGTAAGATACTGAAAAGTGTACATTCTGATGATCTGATCCTTGTACGTGTTGTGAAAAGAGTCCTCCCACCAAGTTAATTAACACACCCACCACCTCACATATTTATCTTTTTTTTTTCCTCATTATTTAAGTTCCACTCGGAAGATTCAACTACACAATACAGTGTTGTCAACTGTAGCCATCATGTTATACTCCAGATCCTCAGACCTTACTCATCATACAGCTTAAAGTTTGTACCCTTTTACCACGCTCTCCCAACCCCCCCCACCTCCCAGCCCCTGGCAACCCCTTTCCTACTCTCTGTGAGTTTAACTCTGTATGTAGATTCCACATATAAATGATAATTAAGATACTCTCAGAATAAGCCATACTATATTCCCAGTGAAAGTTTTTAAGACTCGTGATTTATAGTAACATTTTACAAAAAGATTTAATCTTAAAAAAAAAAAGTTAAGTAATATAACTTGCTAATTCTGCCTCAACTGTATTATTTTTATCTTAATGTAGCCAGTTAAATTATCAGGGTCATCAAATATATGAAAATCCTTTTAAAAGCTGATTTATATCATAACAAATGAAACCACTACATATGGGACCTACATCTTTAATTACTACCAGGGTGAATCATTTGAAATTGCTGTTTTTCTGGGTTGAAAACTTTAAAATTAGCAAATTTCATATGGTTCAACTACTGCTATACTTAAGGAATAGATGAATTTTATATATACATATGAAATCATATCATACATACACTCATATGATTATACTAAATTTACTTTAAGAATTCTTTCCAGTAACATCTGCCAGAGAAATCACGTCCATGTGACTCAGCCATCAAACTAGGTGACACATACCTTAAGAATCTTTACAGAGTTCTCATTTCCCACTAATGACAATGATCAGATGTCAATTAGAATAAAAAAGGGAAGAGACTGACTTGAATTTAGTGATTTCCCATTATATGTCAGACAACACAATCTAAGAATCCACTGTTTTGAACTTTATTAATACTAATGAGGACACGGCTAGAGTGGAGCAAGGCATATACTAACTGCGGATACACGAATACAAAGCATGCCTGACTCCAAAACCACGCGTTTCACCAAGGACACGTCACTGAGGGCAGTGACTTCATAGCCAAGTTTAAAGGCAATGCTTTATGGGTAACACAAGTTTAAACTGTGCTTATTTTCTTTAAAAATGACATCATTTACAGCCACCTCTCTTGGGACTTACTTGAGGAAAGAATTCCATCAATAAATTCTTGTCGGGTTATTTTCCCATCCTGATCTTTATCGATTCTCCTGAAGAAGTCCATCACTCGGGATTTCTTATGATTCATCCACCTCATGTATTTTTTGCGCCAGATATCAAAATCAAAGTTAGCAAATTCCCTCAGCTGGAAAGGACAAAACGCATTTTGGTTCATATGGTGCTCAAGTGAAGTCTCATACTTTATGAATAAAGTTATTTGTAATGACCTTCCAGATCATGTACAGGTCTGAGTTCAAAAAAAGGGTCTGATCTTGCAAAGGGAGTACAGGAACGTCTTTCCTGTAATTTCACTCCTGTCACTGGTTTTTCTTTTCATATGAAAGAAACAAATAAAGCTCCTCAAGAAGTCAAACGGAAAATTTCTGATAGCGTTAATGTAACAAAGGTGGATGGCCCCAAAGGAACACTACCGGTAAGTTCTACGCCCACCGACAGCAGGCCCAGCCCAGCAGCACTTACTACCTCTGCTCTCTCTCTGCTATTTGCCATTCTACCTTCTCCAGGCTTCTAAAAATTTCCTAGTGTCAGAATCTGAAACTCTAAATCTCAGACCACAGTATATACATATAATGAAAATACCTAAGTTATTGACGGTTCTATTTCCCAGGTAATACCAAGCAAACATACGTCAAACTGTATCTTTTTTTACGGAGGCAGCTTCTGATTATGTTAAAACATACTATTGAACAACATGGGTTTGAAATGTGTGGGTCCACTTCCATGCAGGTTTTTTACAAAATAAAGATGTATTTTCTCTTCCTTATGATTTTCTTAATAACATTTCCTTTTCTCTAGGTTACTTTATTATAAGAATACAGTATATAACATACAACTTTGTTAATTGCTTATTATAGGTAAGGTGATAAGGCTTCTAGTCAAGAGTAGCTATTAGAGAAGTTCAGTTTGGGGAAAGTCAAAAGTTATATGTGGATTTTTGACTATGCAGTGTGTGCATGCGTGGGGGGGAGGGTGCTGGCGTCCACAACCCCCATGTGGTTCAAGGGTCAGCCGTAATTTCTTATTTTATCGATTCCCTAAACCCACATCCCATTTATCAGGGGTGCTGAATATGGGAGTTTTCTAACCTCCTCCAGTCTGTCCAAGGCGTCATTAAGCTTCCTCCTCCTTTCCAATGCAAGGAGCCAAACTTGCTGCCATTTGCTCACCAATAAGTTGACCCTGGGATTCTTGGTTTCAATTTGTGTCTGGGATCCAGAGGGATATAAGCTTGATGCTGGAAAGCGCTTTCCTATTAAAATACAACTTTAGTTAGGAGGGAGTTTACAGGGTTCTGAAATATGTTAAGGGTTAGCCTTTATTGTTCCTAGCTAAGACTGAATCAACTTTTTTAGAAATAACTTATTTAGATGATGCCTAATGTACAAGTCCAAATCTGTTTTACTTACCAAGGATCACATACTTTTTCATATGATACAGAGAAACATATCCTGACAGGGTCATTTAAATACTGGAAAGCTCTCTTTACAAAACTAGGTTTAAAACATTTTCCAGCTTTAAATCCATGCCATTTCAATGACAACCAAGTACCTTGTGATCCTCTCTTTTGTTAAGGAATGACAAAAGAAATCTCCCAGGGCAGTGAGACTTATCTTAGAATCAGCTACACAAACCCAGCTGCCCTTCTTAGAAAAGAAGGCTGGAAGGAGGGCAGGTGAGGGCAGGAGACACTGGCCATTTGAGTCACAGCAAGATACTTCACAAATTCTGACCAAATATGGACATGTGTGTAGGACCCCAGCTTTCATCCAAGTCCATTTTTCCACAGAGATTCCATGTTTCCCGTGCATAGTCTCATACCCCAATTTACTGCCTTCCTAACATTTTCTCTCTCTTTTCTGGTTATTTTTCACAAGTTTCTATAACATCACAGAACAATTGTCTTAATGCATTTTCCTCATCTAACTAAATGATCGAATGTGACCTAGATAAACTACTGGCCTAAAGTCATACAGGAAGTGAGTGTCCAAGCTGGGATTTGCCCAGAGTTCCCAACTCCTACGAGGCTATACAGAAATACTAGTAGCTAATATTTATTGAGGATTTAACTACACGCCAGGAAGTATGCTAAGCACTTCATACACATTAGCTCATTTAATCCTCACCAGAATCCAATGAGGTTATAATTATCCCCTTTATCGATGTGTAAATTGAGGCTCAGAGAGAGTTTAAGTAACTTGTCCCAGGTTATATTTCCCAACTGTCTCCAGAGTTCTTAACCACTGTGTTACCTTGCCCCCTTAGCAATATAGCAACTTTACAAGAGATCTGAAACCATTTTTTTAAAAATTAAGGCACCATTCAGAAATATATCAAATTACCACTACTCAGATATAAATTGTGCTTCTTTTAAATCTTCTCCAAGCCAACTATTATTGTTTTTAATGTCACTTTGTGACATTATTTCGTGGAGTCAAGGTAGCCTGAGAAGTCAGTCTGAAGTTATATGAATATGGGCAAAATCTATTGGACTGCTGGTCACTAATGAACAGTTAGGTCATGAACTTTATCCAGGTCATGGTCATTTCTGTTACATCCCACCATAAGGTTATTTATATAATGGAAGCAAAAGGGAATGATGGTTTCTGTTCTTGTTACAAATTTTTTCCAATTTCTTCTAGCTAATCTAAAAGATACCCTTCAAGCAAATAAAATTACATAGAGAGACCTGGATATATCTTTTTCTTTATTTTTAAACAAGCTGCTACAATATTTGAGCCCATGTATTCTTTCAAGGAAACCTTTTATGATAGGGAGAGCTCATAGAATCACGAATTGCTCTGAAATTTCAAACGACAACTCAAAACTAACTTCCTTGGCTTTTGTCATGTTCATTTAAAAGAAACTGGCCACTGCTTACTTCCTGCTCGCCCCTTATCCAGGACCGGAATATGGGACTGTAATGAGGAAGGATCAGCTGCTCTCCTCTTGTAGGTCTTCGTAACTTTGTCTACATCAGGTTGTTTTCTGGTCATCTCCTCCATGAAGGTCTGAAACGTCAATGTCAATTAAATATAAGTACACCAGAGAAAACTATGTTTAGAAATGAACTAAAAACAAAGGATAAAAGGACCATACTGTAACTTCTGAAATGCAGTCTGAAAAAAAGGCATAAACCAATGTGTCATATCTGTAGAGGGAAAAAATGTAAGCCACCATTACATAGCATTTACTCATACCTAAAGAATATAAAATGTTATACCTGGTAAGTAATTAAAAGTACTGTAACCGTAATTTGTTTTGAAGTTTGAAGACCACACATGGGAGCAGCTGTATAATTAATATAACCTATCTGTGTATCAACCAGGATCTTTGAGAGCTTCCAAGCTCTTCCTGAAGAATCTTAAAGTGAGCATTTATCTGCAAAGCAACTAGTTACCTGAGCTGGTCCTTAGGACTTCTCTGCAGCACATTTCACTTACATATTTGGAATATTTAAGATGGCTCTGATATACAGTGACATACAGCATCCACGTTTAATGTGGATATATTTTAAATATGCCTCTCGATACATATGTTATACCAAGGGAGATAAAAGTTATTCAGGCTAAAGTTCCCATTTAAGAGGTTTGGTTATCTTGCCACATTTGGCTTATTATTATTGCTGACTTAGATATCCCTCTCTCTGGAATATGTAGCAAAGACAGAGACTGTGGTGAATAGGGATGGAAAAAAGAGGAGGGGGATAAAAGTGAAGAGTGGAGAAACAAATTTCTGGAATATCTGTCACACTGGAAAACTCTGATCACAGAGAACATGGCATGAGACACTTCAGGGCCATTACAGACATCAATGGCTCAGACCTTTATTAAAATAAAATAGCAATGTTAGCTGCTTAGTCAACTAAGCTGACATTTAATGTTTCCCTTTGTCAATGTGTATCAAACAAAGTAACAAGCAAACAAACAAATCAGAGTTTAAAACAGGTAGAATAGAGAAGTCATTTTTTTGAGCAAGACAATGAGCTCCCTTGTAGACAGGATGTATCTGAAATACTGACGGTCATCGTGCGAGAAGCACGGCAGTGGAGAGTAGAGTATGCAAGCATGGAGCAGTAAAACACAGGAGGGCGAGATTGCCAAAAGACACATCAGGACAGGACGGAGCGGAGGATAAACGTAAGGAAGGACTTGAGTGTTTGACGGAGTGACGGTAAGAAGCACAAAGCAATCTTTTGAGAAGTGTGGCAGTGAAATAAAAATAGTATCTGAGAAGACAGGGTTAGGATGATACTTATTTTACCTGGTGTTCTGCGATGAGGGCTTTCACCTCTTCGATTTCCTGGGGGATGACTTCTTTGTCCCTGTCACTAAGTGTTGTTTCAGCCCACTGCAACCAAGCCAGCAAAGCCTCCAACAATTCCTGTTTCGCAATGAGGCCAGCCAGAGCGCTTGCTAATCTCTGTTGATGCTGCTTCGCCCAGGCCAGCACCTGTTGAGGAAACAAACGTCTCTGAATTTCATGCATCTTGTTAATAATTTAATTGATGTAAAAATACACAATGTTTAAATGTAAATTCGGATCATCGTGGGCCTGGGATCGTAACACTTCCAGTCTTTCTAGATCCCGTCAGTGGTACCGAGACCCAGCTTGCAGAGGACATGAGAGCCCCTGCTGATGTTTGCCC
Source organism: Ailuropoda melanoleuca (assembly GCF_002007445.2). Taxonomy (NCBI): domain Eukaryota; kingdom Metazoa; phylum Chordata; class Mammalia; order Carnivora; family Ursidae; genus Ailuropoda; species Ailuropoda melanoleuca. The sequence goes on from NC_048236.1 coordinate 13,849,518, forward strand.
CCTTATTTAGAGATTGGGTGTCAAACACCCAGGATTCCTTTAGATTTTTGAGTTTAAATATGCATTCTCTGAGGGCTCAAGAATGCTTATTGCGTGTAGCACTGAGTGGAAATAAAAATAGATAAAATCTTAAAATACAGAACTCAGTTCATGTACGCAATCCATTCCCCAAGCATATACTCCTCTGAAGTACAATTCGGGTGCTGGATTATTCGACAAAGACAATGTGGAAGCGGGACAAAAAGTCATGCAGAGAACCAAATATTTGCCTTTTCATGCTTCAGGGACATAGCTGCAAAATTGCTTTAATTTTTGAATAAAAGTGTACTGCAGAGACAGGTAATACACACAGAAAGGTATTTTAAAGAGCATTTTTCTTTGCAGAGGCCTCCTGTTCCCACGGTCATAAATGTACTTCAGTTGCTGAAGTCTCTTTACCCCCAATTCTCAAAGCCGTTGCTGCTCTAATGATGACCCGAGATCCACTGACCTCCTCAAACCTGGCCCGGATGATGGTTATCCAGTGCTTAATGGTGGTGATGGAGTCGGGGTGGCAGATGGCCAACATGGCATCTCCCATACTGGTAGCTTTATTCAGCGCGGCTCGTTTTTCTTCCAGTCTCTTCATGAATTCCTACAGCAGAAGCAAAGATTTCGATTAGCTGCTGGCACTGGCTGAAAACAAAACTCCAGTGACGTGCAGGTGACTGTCAGAGTTAAGCAAATACACGAGAACTTCAACTGGTGTATTCACAGCTGGGAATAATTCACTAATTGGGGAATTAAGAGAGGAGAAGGGAAAAATGGGAAATGAAGTACTTTCCAGCATGTATTTCTAAGTACATGTGTTGGATAACATCTCATGCTTTACAAAACATGTCATACAAAGAAAACACTCCTCCAGATCTGGATATCTTGTAAGTACATTAATGGAGGATAGGACTAGGAGAGAAAGTACTACCAGAGACAAAAATAATATTGATTGAAAAAAAATGTCCAAAAAATAAGACTAGGAGGTTGTAGAATTTTAAAATAGCATGAACTACGTGCCAGGAATGATAGGAATATGTACCAAAAAGGAAGAGAAAAGGCTGGGTAAGGAGCTATAAATGTTTGGGGTGAGGGAGAGAGGGCCCAAATGTCCAGAAGTAAAGAGTAGGGGACAGCGTGAAGGGGGTGGGCCTGACAGCCAGCCGGCATGAGAAGCCTTGCTTTCAAAAGCCAGAAACAGCCACTCCCTGCTCTGGTGGAATGAATAAGCCTTGACGGGCTTCAGAATACTTTCGAATCAACCTTTTTGCAAATGTCTCACACGCTTAACTCTGCTTTCTACCATCAGAACTATATCCATAGAAACATGAATCACAAAACTCTGAAAGTGTGGCTACAAATGAGGACCTCTGCCTTTAAAAAGGGCCGCATGCTTCCAAAACCTCATAGTGAATTTCAAGCATCCATCAGCACCCCAATCTGGACCCCAGCACTAAGAAGGATTCCTTAGTCACACTGACAAGGCCTGCAGAGGCTGCAAACACAGCTGACACTCCATACTACTCATGCCGTGTGATCATCTGAAAATGGAAGCATTTCCTATGATGTCTATTGACCTTTTGTTTTCAGGCTCTGTGAAGCAGTTCTACCATATACCTCCTTCTCTGGCCTGTTGCTGTTTCCATGCACACCTATGGGACGTTAAGGTCCGCAAGATCAGAAGACTGTGTCTCATTCAATTTTGTGTCTTTGTGACTCAGTAAATGCTTTTTACCTTTCATTTACACATTTTTCCTGCTGTTGTGTCAAGGTTCGATTCACAATATACTCCACTAACATGACCTACTTTTTAAATATCATCACCTACTTTTTTTTTTGAAGATTTTTTAAAAACTTATTTATTGGACAGAGAGAGACACAGCGAGAGAAGGAACACCAGCAGGGGGAGTGGGAGAGGGAGAAGCAGGCTTCCTCCTGAGCAGGGAGCCTGATGCGGGGCTTAATCCCAGGACCCTGGGATCACGCCCTGAGCCAAAGGCAGACGCTTAACGGCTGAGCCACCCAGGCGCCCCTATCATCACCTACTTTTAAAAGTATTTTAATTTCCCCCAATATAGATCTGCTTAACTGGAAGAAAAAAAAAAAAGCTTTCCTAGGAAGAGAAAACCAGAAGTCAACAACAACAGTTGTGCTTTCCCAAGGAAAGGTGACCTGACCATATACTTTTAATCACCCCTAACCTAGCAGCGCCAAAGTCCTGCTCAGAATGCCATGGGCTAGACGATTAACTCCCTACTTGTATTCTGTGCTCATGTGGGAAAGCTTGCAATTTTTAGAAAGTGGACTATACTGAGAAGTCTCTGGTCCTGGGGCTAAGAAATTAAATATTCTGTTTTACTTTTATTTGGTTGGTGTGTGAAGAAAGCAGAGGAAATTAGAAAGAATGGATGATGTTACTGCGAATTATTAGTACTAAGCAGGCTTTTATAAAATTACATGTAATTTTACACTATTTAAAAATATTTAAAGATAATTTGTTGTAAAAACAAAACAAAAACAAAAAAACCCACAACACTACCTCTACTCTAGATACCTGCCTCCTGATGTTTCTGGGGGTTTCCTGCTCCTGTTGTGAGGGTGGTGATACCACAAGTGGGCTCCTTACTGTAAGGCGTTAGACACATAAACAGGGCTTCAAGAAGCAACTATGTCAGTGGAACTCGACGCTGGCTGTTGGGTCAGCCAATAGTAATATAATAGCTCTCTAAAACATTGAGCTGAATCAAAAATTTACAATAAATTTGATGTCATTTTCCTACTCTTACATTCTAGCTTCAACTTTAAATGGCTTATGGAGCATTCCATTCCTCCAGATAATGTTAGACAAGCTCGCCTCACTTTTATTAATGACAAGGCAATATTTCATGGCGATAGGTTAGGCAACCCATCATCGAGAGAGCGCAGTAATCACAAATAAGAAGTCTCCACAGATGACATAATCCACGCTACACTGGAACCAATGATGTCCTTCCAACCTCACCCTGGAAGATGGGGTTATTCAGGGGTGTTAAACAGATCTTTTAAAGGGACATGTTGACATCAATATTGCAATGAGTATTAAGTATCGCAAATTTCTAATGTTTTAAAGTCAAAGGTTATTAAAAAAGCACGTGTTAAGAGGCATCCAGACCACTCTCTTAAGCGTTTTTGCTAGTTCTAGGCACTGTTACAAAACAGATGTTGACCTGAAAACTCAGTGGCCAGATTTTTATTTGGTTAGTTATTCAATAGTGTATCTACTTACAGAATTCATTTTAAGTTTATAATTTATACTACGGGCTAGTTCTCAAAAGAATTTAAGGTGGATCTCGATTAAAGCCAGACCGGCAGAGATTGAGAAACAAAATTTGAAGACCACTTATTAAATTACTGGCTTGTCTTGATTCTTAAGGTCAAAATTATTAATTTAGAATTCTAATGGTGTAACTGGACAAATGCCAAACGCTCATGAGGGAAGTTTCATCTTTGAAAGGCACATGCAAGTGCAATGAAATTGACCAGTTTTGGTCAGAAGCCAAATAACCCCCCCAAAATCAATGTACTTCCAAAAGACAGGAGACGGTGACTCATTTTAGAATAACACCTTCTTCATAAAGCAAGCATGAAAAGATAGCTGCACTTGCATAGGTGCATGGGGACACACCTATGTAAGCGAGGAGGACACAGGCAAATTCTCAAATGTGCCAGATCTTACTTACTTCTCAGGAAGGGAAATATGCATGCAGTTGATATGTACAATCACGAGTCTATTGGATTTTCTGAGTTCTATATAACTCACTTTATGCTGATCAATGAGAGTCCGAAGAGCATCCTCATCATCTGGGAGAGCGCCATGGAAACGAAGGGTTTGCTCCGCCTCAGCCAGCCACTCCAGGAGGGCATGCACCACTGAGTGAAATTCCTCTGCCTAACAGTTCACACACACACACACACGCACACATGCACACACGCACACACCCCGAAGAAGATCCCCAAAGATGCTTGTTAGTATCAAATCCTCCTCTCAATGAAAAAAAAGTCTTAAATTTACATTATTAACAATATGCATTATTCCCACTAAAAAGATAGATACAAGTTGCTACACTTCACAAATGTAAGACCGCCAATATATCAAAAAGGCCTATATGAAGAGTAATTCACCATTTTAACAAAATCTGATTTTAGATGCATGGTATCCCATTACATATTTGAGCTGAAAAATTAATGAGCAGCTCTTTTATGTGAAGATGAGAAAACTTCCCTCTATGAGTAATTTAAACTCTTTGGGGCGGGGAGCAAGGCAAGGATGCTCTAACAATCTCCTTCTCCATCACTGTCCCAGTTAAGAAAGGAGGAGATGTGACAGTTCTCCGCAAGAGCAGTTCTTGTGGAGGCTTTGATACCTTTCTCACTAGCCCCCAGCTGTAATTTACAAGACTTTTACCTGCCGCAGGGCTGCTTCTAAGCGCGTCTGCTTTGATATGGAGAGTGCACACACCGTCTCCCAGCGTGTGCTCAATTCCTGCATCTGGACCTTGACCCAGGAGGAGTCATCTCGGCTGCCTTCTATGAGCTCTCGGGCAGAACGCTTCAAGGCCTGCACGCTGCTGGTCCTCTTCCCCAATTCTTTTTGGAAAACCTAGAAAGACCATATTTTTATAAGAAACTCATTTTTAGTTATAAAACCAAACCAGTAAAACACAGTTTGGAATATACGTGTACATGAGCTCATATACCAGCGTCTAAGATGGACGGTTTAAGGAGCCATACTTCTCATAGATACTTCAGGAGCTAAGTCACCACACGGGGCTCCTATCGGAGCGCTGTGAAGAACAGTCTTGTATAAAGTTGTTCAATCTTTTAGCATTCTCCTAAGTGAACAAACCTTTCAAATGGTGCCTTGAATGTAAATAGTAGTGGATACTCTTCTTTATTTCAATTCCACAAAAGAAAACCTCAGCTAATGAAGAACTGAGCCACCCTGGGGTACTGAGCGGGGGTACTGGAGGGAATGGCGGGGGAGCTCACAGGGAGGTGGCATGCAGTCCTTTTCTCTGTTACACAGCTTCAACTTTCACGGTATCCTGAGAATTAACCTCTCAGGTCAAAATTTAGAGGCTTACATCCTTACCTGTCATTTTGGCCTCATTTTGATAAACTCTGATATGCTAGGAGTTAGACTGGCCTTCTTTTGGCCACAGACCTAATTCGAAAAATAAGCCCAGGGTACTTCCTTTCTGATTCAAGAGTCTCTGTGTGCAACTATACCTTTCAAATTAACCAAGCTTATGGAGAGAATAATATTAACTTATTTTTCTAAAAGATGATCACAAATGAATGTGACCAAGCACATCCTATCATTTTGGCTCTATCCATGAGTTTCTAGTCTGATAATCAGATCATTCATAAAAGTGAGCCCATCAAAAATAATCCAAACATAGTATAATGAATTCTTTGCTTGATTTCACTCGAATGGTGTTAAATGAGATGAGCCTGCAGACAGACAGACAGTCACAGACATACACACATACGTAGGCACAAAAAATACAGTGTCTATATAATCTGTAACAGGACTGGCCAGATAGTTCTGAGCCGACTTTCCAATGTACTCTGTGAACTTAAACTTCTTCCCGAGCCTTCCAATTGTATTACTAATGCTGAATGATTAACTCATTCTTGATGACCTATTAATATATAAAAAACCTGGCAAGTGCTGAAGGGAGTAAATATTTAGACAGTGAGTTTATACAAATGGCATTTATGTAAAAAGTAACATTACACTATTCATTACTCATTGAATGAATGCCAAGGAATAAAAAAGTTTGTATTAATCACGCACAAAACATTTGTTTCTATATACGCAAAGCCACAAAACCCAAATTTTTATTTTTTGTAGGCCCAATCACAGTGCTTCATTTATTCTTTGATTTTTTGATAATACTCAAATATAACAAACTCTCTTTTATAGATATAATCAGACAACAGAACCAGAAAAGGGGAAATAAATACGCAAAAGGACCAACTATTTAAAAAGGAACAGGTTAAGATCAAAATAGCATAACTAGGGAAGTATAAACAGAACATTTAAAAATGAAATACAGTTTCTGAATTCAAAAATAATAGAGGAGAAATAAACCATGAATTTGAGTATAGTGCTGTAAGATATCTGTACATAGTCTACTCCGGTACGACCATTCCACATTACTACTGGACCTCAGGCTGTTCTCGAAGCTCTTTGCTGTAATACATTTTACCATGACTTCGGCCCTTGCGCTCAGTATCAGCTGGATGTCTTGAATATTCCCTTTGATTGGCACAAAAATTTTAAATCCGTCTCAGGAGATTGCAAGGAAACTACGTGACTTAAAGTAATAATCGAATCCCTCAGAGCCTATGCTGATGTCTCATAAATTGCTAAAGTTCAAGGGGCAAGGTTAAAACGGTTTTTAAAAATAGAAAAGCAGCCTATCTTGACCCCCACAGATCATGTCACAAATCCACACGCTTATGCAATGACCAAATTCCAGGTCACTGAGGGAGTGATTTTAAATTACCTTACATAATTATTTACATGAATAACAAAAGACTGTAAAACATTCTTGGCACATGTTTTAAAGCACCAGAGAACGAAATTGCTTTCTAAGTTCTAAAAGGTTTTAGATCCGGAAATTGAAAAAAAAAGTGTCTCATTGATACTAATTTTCCTGTATGACGTTTAAAGTTGGCTTCCTGATTCTGCTCAAATGTACACATATATCAATATTAAAGACTGTTATGTAGTATGATATACGGTCTCTAGATTTTAAAAGGTTAAGGTAAGTGGTTACAGTTTCCTCTAAATTCAGGATAATCAAATGAGATCAATAAAATGTCCCAGATAATAATACCTTGTGATTATCGATCAGATTCATCACTAAATCAATGTCTCCGTGGACAGGCTGGTCTTCTGCCAGCTGGGGTTCAACTCTGTACAGCCAATCAATGAGGGCCTGCAAGGCATCTGTGAATTGTCCAGAAAATAGCAGGGCTTCCTCCAATTTGTTTTGTCTGGGGAAAAATGTAGAAAAGTCAATCGGAGCAACAAAAAAGCCACCCTATACCTGAACATCTAAAATCCATTTATGAAGGTTGAGCAGTCCTCAAAGAAAAAAAACAATATATTGGTATTCAGTGCTGTTTCTTTGCTTTCCTTAGAAAATAACAAAACTTTTCTCAAATTTTCTTTTTTATTCCTTAAATAGATAGCATTTGTTCTTGGAAAATTCCCTCATCATCACCTCTAGAAATCAATCAGTGACCCTTCAGTTTCTTCATAAAAAAATATGTCTTAAAATTTTTTTTATTTTAAGTTATCATACAGTAACTGGACTTTTTTGAGTGTACAATTCTATTAATTGTAACACATGCAGAGATTCATGTAACCATCATCATAATCAAGAAACAGAACATTTCCATCATCCCCCAAATTTCCCAACATGCTGTCTGTAGTCACAGCCTGCCCCATCTCCGACCCCTGGCATTCATGCATCTGCTTGGCAAGAAATCATTTATAGGACATTGTAAAAAGCACATAACCTTTTGAAATTGAAGGTTTTAAGGATTTTTTAAAATTAACACCAAAGTTTTTATATTCTTCCTATATATTCTGTAGACCATATTCTAATTTTCTATTCCAATATAATTTTATTATTAGAATATAATATTCTATTTAATCTTGATACTGATAAAAATAATTGGACCAAGGATCTATGAATTATTTGAAAACATTTCTAAGATATTTGAACTCTTCTATTAATATGGTACTTTCTAAATACTTAAAGATTTTGAAATTAGCTTTGGGTCTTCATGGTTCAAGTATAATGAGAAAGAAGACTGGAAAGGGGTGGATGGAAGTTGGAAAGGAACCCTGGGGTCAGACTGGGGGGACCTTGCCCACCACATTAAGGAGCCTGTGTTTTGTTCACACTCAATAATATGAAGTTCCTAAAAGGTATGAGGCAGGGCAATGACAAGATCCCATTCATATTTTAAAAAGACCACTCTTGTGGTTATGGGGAAATTGGATTAAGGAGGACAAGAGCAGACCTGGGGAGACTAGTGAGAAGTCAGGTACGAGATGACGGCTGGGAGGATAATGTCACCTTTGACTGAATCGAGTAATTAAAAATAAATAATAATGAATAACGAAGACTTCTCCATGCAGGCACCTACGTAGGGAGGGTATTACAGATGACCTGAAGTTCCCAGGCAAAGGAGGTGTGCAAGGTTCCTAGATGTTCCTACAGAGCACCACAACTGTATACTTGACGGAAGCCTACAAGGTCACCAAACTGCCCTCAAGAACATTCTACCTTTCCACAGATTTTCCACAGATGGTGTCCCATTTGTCTCTGAGTTCACTCAGCATGTCATCCAGTTTCAGGTTGTCGTCAGCCAGGGAGGTTTTCTCCTTCAGAGAACGCCCAGTTCTGTTTGTGGTGTCATAGACAGAATGCTTGGCTCCAAGTGATTTCTGAAACTCCTATATATTTAACAAGAAAACACTGTGCATTTCTACTTCGGACTCGTAAGTAGGTAAGAGACATTACAAGAGTCGCCCCTAATCAATGGAGTCTAAATAGAGGAAGACATCAGCAAATAATCAAGTCAGACAGTGGAACACACCAGGGCAGGAAAGAGTCTTTATAAACCGAAGAATTTATTTTTCTCAGAAGCCAGGTTTCGTCTTTGAGAGTACCTATTATTATGAAGACAATAATTTCAAAGCAAAGCAAATCTTTAATCTTTTGTAGCCATAAACCACAAACACGATACTAGTTATAATAAAATGAAATTGCTAATCAACTATTGAAAAATCCAAGAGTTTGGAAAGGAAAAAGTAGTTAACACTCAATGAGTAACTAAAGGTCCTACGTAGACAAAGCCTGACTCATAATCTGTAAACTTACTACAGTTTTAGTTTTTGGTCAGACAGATGTGTTGTCACACATCTTGGATGTTCACAATGATGTTACATATAATTTTATCTGTGAGCCAGGATGAGGGACAAAGAAGAACCACATCTCTAGATTCCTCTGTTCTAACCTAACGCTCATTCTAGTCACACCCCTTGGGAGGCCTAGCCCCTTCCTCCTTACCTCTATGATGCCTTACAAAAGTCTCACAGGATCTACAGATTACTTACCTAGTATCAAGGAGCTATGTTGCCAATGTGACATCTATACTTTCCTATTTTTACATTGTTAATCTGTATGTTTGTGTATGTGTGGGAGGCGTGGATTATATTCTGTCTACACAACTCAGTTACAAGCTTTTCTAGAGCAGGGACATTGCCTTTGCAGGCCTCTCATCATCATCTTACATTTTGTGTTGTTTGTAAGTATGTAATAGCAAGAATGAGACAGCTGCTACTGAATAAACAATCTCAGGGATGGGAAGGAAGGAAGGTCAACTTAATCAGCATCTTACAAGCTCATAATATATCACGGAAACGCTACCACAGTGTTTCTAAATCCTGGTAGCACATGAGAGTCACCCTACACAATAAAATGCTATGCAAATGTATAATTTTCCAAAATAACCTTGCTTATAATTACCTAATGAGCTTTTATTGCCTTTAAAAGCTAGATACTTTAAGTGTCTTAATATGACTAAGATATTTATTTTGTCTTATAATAAGAAGCCACTTCGTCTGGGAATTTTTAAGCAATAAACACCATTACAGTACCACACCATTTCTGCAGTTTGTTTTCTGTAATTATTTTTTTTCTTGTTATTCAATAACAGAATGTTAGTTTTAGAATCATGGTACTGACATATTTTTTTCAAAAGAACAGATATATAAAAAAAAGTTATAGCTGAATATAGGACAGATTAAAACTTTCTAAAAATAGAAAAATACCCACGAAATGAACAGAAAAGATTTTTAAAATTGACTTAATGTACCTCGTACCCTTATCTCAGACAAATGCTGACTTTGGCAACAAGTCATACCAGGAAAAACAGAGAATCTACCAGGGTTCTTCACATATTCTTACTTCTAGGATTCTCCAACTTAAACACACAATATACTTTCATAAGACTACATGACATGACAACTATGTTCAAGTTCAAATAGGCATTCTATTTTGAGGAGCCTCTCTTTTTTCCATCAGAGGGGAAGGAAGGAAAGTGCTGCTCACTGTCATTGTGCTGTCAGTATTGAATGTGGCAGCTCAAGGGCAGAGGGTACCAGCGGAACAAGCCACTCATAAGTCCTCATCTAGTCAAAGAACAGGTGCTCAATGCTTCCTTCTGCCATCCCAGGATCATGACCTCCTGAGGTTAGTCAGAACTACCCAGGGAAGCAATCAACCTGTATGAAGACGATGGCTAGAATTTTCCAATGATGATCAACCGCACCTCACCCCAATTTTTTCCCAGTTTTTTAAAAATTATCATGTTTCAAGCAATAATATATATGCAGATTCTTTAAACTATAAAAGTGTTTTCTCAGGACCCACTCTCCTTTACCTGTATCCTCACCCTGAGGGCTGATGATCACTTTGTAACCAGAACGACAGACCCAAATTCAAAGAGTTGAGGAGGATGGGGGGGAATGTTCTTTGAATGCCATGTGGTATGAATATAAAAGGTAGAAAATATAAAATAATATGTTTCTACACCTTCTAGTTTACTGAAGCCACTGACTATGTGTCTTTGAGGGTATGGATGGAATTTCATATACCATACATATACAATAAAACACCAGTTCGTGTAGAGGCAACAAATTTTCCCCACTAAACTGTTTGAAAGAACCCCATATGGCAAAATTTACAGTACTTTTTGCTAGAAAATTATCTTCTACATGGCATTTGATCTATGAAAGAAATTACAAGACAGGACAGACGTGAAAAACTGAAATGCCAACATTTGAACCCCTGTAAGTCTTTTATGCTATAGATTATAGAACACTTCCCATTTTAATTTTGTGTATTTTCTTTTAACAATTAACCCTAGCGTCATGGCGGAATGGTCAGCAGAGAGAAAAGATATTATTGCCACTTGACCAATGTGAAGGGCAATTGGCTTTAAATTTAATGGAGGTCCATACTGGACAGCCTTTCTTCCCCCAGTGATGAATAAATACACAACCAGGTAAGAATTTAAAAGTGATCCTGAGATACAGAACGACATATATGCTTTTCTTAATTGTATACCCACCTTATGCTGTGCAAGTTGTGTTTTTATCTTGTCTGGATCATTGGCGATTTCCAGTTCAGAATCCAAAGATTTTTCTGATTCCTCTAGCCATTCCATAAGTTTACTCCACGCTTCATGGAACTGTAAAAGTAATGTATATTTCTGTCCAGAAAATTTTCCAGTGTGCTTGCTATACTTGAAATCTAGCATATTTTTATTTTTTATTTTTTTTAAAGATTTTATTTATTTATTTGACAGAGATAGAGACAGCCAGCGAGAGAGGGAACACAAGCAGGGGGAGTGGGAGAGGAAGAAGCAGGCTCATAGCGGAGGAGCCTGATGTGGGGCTCGATCCCATAACGCTGGCATCACGCCCTGAGCCGAAGGCAGACGCTTAACTGCTGTGCCACCCAGGCGCCCCAGCATATTTTTAAAATAGAAATTAACGTTATTGAAAACGTTAAAGATTATTAATTCAAATTTCCCCTAAAAAAGAAGAAAGTAGTAGCTTCACCGATTACAAATGTTTTATTAACTCTTGGCTTTTGTGGTTGTGCCCCCAAGGTCACTTTGTTGTATGTAACTCATTCAAACACGTAAACTTTAACAAAAACAGAAATGAGCCTAGAAACAGTGAACACCAGGGAGAACTTCCCTCCCTTTCCTTTTGCTTAGTAATTAACATAAACCGTCAAGAGAATTTTATTTGTCCACTGCCCTCACTGACAGATCTGGGTTTACTTTGAAGGTGCTTCGGTCCCATGTTAATGAAAAGGAACAAAAAGGGAGAGACAAAGGATAAAGTTTATAAATCGGTCTTAAAAAGTAACAAGAACAACAACAACAAAGGCCCTACCATTCCTATTTAATACAAAGGGAGTTCAGTGTCTTTACTGTTGCTATCAAAGTGTTCAAATTCATGCCTGTGCCTCACATACTGGTTTGATACGTAAGAGCACCCACGTATGTGAATTCTAACAAAATAGCATTCTCTTGGGCATCTATGACCTTGTAATATCCTGGTGCTATGTATACTTGACTTCAGCCACAGTCTCTTTTCCGTTTATAACAGAGAACTAGTGAATGCTATTTTTGGATACCAAATTGTGAGATCGGTTATAAGTAATTTCTCATAATAAACTTAAGTGGATGGATACATAACAAAAAACTGAAGTAATCAAAATAAAATCTGTCTTATATCAAAGCACATTAATAAAGAAACAACAAAAAGACACTTTGCAATAAACACAATAAGAGCACGGGATCACAAGTCTGGCAGGGCCTGAGGAGACCATCTCACCGTAAACCTGTTCCCCAACACATCCTTCCCACAGCTCCAATCGATTTAAATACGAAAATACAGAGGCAAGAGGCACAGACACTGCCACAGTCAGGGACCTATGATTCATATCCAAACCCAAACTAAGATATTAGAATAATAAGAAATAAAGGAATAATCACAGTGTTTGGTAGTCTTGCTACAAAGAATGTCGGCTATCATGGATGGCAAGTTTAATGATAGAAATGCACAGATTCGAAGACTGGTCCTGTTTTAAGACTTTTTTAAGCCACATAAATAGAAGAAATGCTAAACTTTTGGACCAAAAAGCAGCAGAAAAGCCTTGCAGATTAAATAAAGTGAGAAAATAGAATTGACAACATGGAGAAAGGAGAAAGACTTCTATAAATCAGATGTTCGTAACTCAAGCAATGCCCACACTACAGAGGAAACTGCTATATGGGTGGAGAGAAGGATGTCACGCTTATCATTAATACTGCCTTAAAAACCACATTAAGAGACTGATTCTATTCCACAGACTCACTGATAACACTGAACACATTATACATCCCACTCAAAAAGAAATAATACAGCACGTAATCCTACAACAATGCAATTTATCATTTCTAAAGCTTTTAACAAATTTATGCTGAGAGCTTTAAACAGTGAAACACGTGACTCCCATGACATCTTCTGTATCACCCAACTGAGCCTGACTCCCCAAAAGAACGGAGTCCAATGCCAATTAAAGGAAAATGCAACTAAATGGTGCAAAAAGAGTCATTAGAAAATTCAGCCTCAACATTACACTGAGTTTCTAGTAAGAGGCAAAGATATATGCCAACCGAGGCAGGCACATCTCTCTTCCCTGGAGCACAGAGACATGGAATTTTACCTCTTTTCTGTGTTTAGTCTAGCAATGGAAAATTAATAACAGGTGAAGAGAGAAAGGGGCGCTCCTTGTGAGATTCTCTAGATTAAAAAGAAAAAGGAAAAAAACAGCCCTAAAAGGTTCAAACAACTAATTTAAAAAGCAGTGTGCAACTGCATCAAAATACTAGAGAAGAAATGACCTGTCAACAAGGGTATAGATTCAGGGACGTGAGGGGTACCCAGCAGCTCAGACATGGAATCAGTCCTTTCAGGAAGCTGCTGGAGGGCCAAGTGTCTGCCTCTCGGCCCTGAGAGTCTGTGGACAAAGTCTGGTTTAGGAACTGAACACAAGGTAGCAATATAATAAAGTATGATGACTTACTCTGGGTATAAGAGTAGAGATTGCAAGGACAAAGGGAAAAACAAACAAACAAACCTAATAACAAAAAATCCGAGCCTTTTTTTGGACCTTAATGATTACAGTTAGTCTATGAAGCCAAGCTATAATCAGTCTTTTCAAGATTAGTCCCCAAGACCGGAAGGTGCTGTCAGGGCAAAAAGTGATGTCACCTACTGAAACTGAGGCCACAGCCCTTTTAGGAAATAAACACCTTGGCCTTGTGCCATGATTGTTACAACTAATACAGCCTGCAATAAAAGTACTTTAACAGCATGATAGATATTTCAACACCTAGAACTGACTGATTGCCAACTTCAGAGAGTTTTATAAAGGTTTACCTGCTTGGCTCTCTTCCTTGCATCATCCAAAGATCTTCCTCTTTCTACTAACCGTTGAACCACTTTTTCCCATCGACTCTGTACACTGATCAATAGATTCTTAATTAGGACAACATCTTGTTTCTGACTGAAATATTTCAGGTGGGTTCCAGTTTTGTCCAGCTCTATTATCTGCTCACGGTGAGAATTTACTTCATTGGCAAAGACCTTTCCCAAAGAAAAAAAGGGTAGAATTAGAAACAAATGAAAAACTGTTCTATCTTAAAAATGCTTTTGGTATCATGAGATGAAACCATTTTGAAGGACAAAATAAAGTTTTCAAACTACCAAATTCATGCTTCTGACATTAAAAGAGTCTGTTGTGTAAAAAGGTCTTAAGAGAGAATGCCATCCATCTGAGTTACAACATACCTTGTGTTCATCGATTTGAAACAAAACTGTGTCCAAGATAAGACTTGGCCGAGAAGCTACATTTAGGGTCTGTTCAGCCTGGGTTAGCCAGTTGATGAAGTCTTGGAGAGAATTGTGGAACTCCATTGCCAAGTTGAGAGCCTCTTCCAGTTTAGTCTGCGAAGACAGATTATTTAGTATTTGATGATATTTAATTCCACCCCCCATCCCAGTTTAGTCACTCACTGCCAGATTTCCTTCCCATCCACCCTTTATTTATACCTAATCTGTATTTCTGTATTACCTAAACAGTTTATGAATATAATGGGCTTTCACTAAAATACTGGCAAACCAAACTCCTTTAAGTATAGTGAGAAGACCTCACTGTAGCTAAAAAAATCTGATATAAACTAAAATTATGATTTGGGGGCAATTAACCACAGAACACAATTACTAAACAGACTCTGTAGAAAGAAAACTTGACATTCACATGATTAATGTTGGGGGTCAAAATACTATGAAATATATATACATTATGCTCTGTCACTGAGGGCACACAATCTAGTATTCCTAGCCTATCATTTTTCTTATAGCGTTAAACAGTGATAATTTTAATCCCTTTTCATGGACTTTTGTTACGGAAGAGCTTATAATATATACAATCATCTCACTCCCTTGACCTCCCTCTTTCCCTCCCCACTATATACATAAATCAGTGTGATTAGAATTATTTAACAGTCCAGAATTAGAGGGGTTCACAAATTTAAAAATATACTTAGTGACACTTGATCTATGATCTGTTTGAATAGACTGCTTTAACTCTGTTCTCCTGTATTAAAAGAGAATACTATTTTCAATTGACCCCATGAAACCTCTATATGTATATGAAGAAAATTTAAACACGGATCATTAAAAAGTTCCACTGATAATTCTACTCAGAGATAAATAAATCCCATGAAACAAAACAACTAAAATGTTCATTCTTTGACATTAATTAAAGCACATACTTTCCTTTCATTGAGTTTGGTTTCCACCGATTCCCATTTTTCTTTCAAGTTATTTAAGTCTTGGTCAATTGTCTCTGCAGATTTGGGGCATCTTGCAAGCATCTGCTGGCCTTTCTGCATCAGACTTTTATATGTTTCTTCTTTAACATCAAAGGCAGCACAGATTTCCTAAATTGAGATATCCCCCCAAGTTATATCATTTTTAAGAGAATAAAATCTAAAAGTTCCTTTTCCACGTCATCAGTCCCAAGCCCCTTATCATATATTCACTTCTATTCAACACACAGAATAACCCTGACACATTCAAGCTTTTCACTGTATTGAAACAACACCTAGATCTAATAGACATACCCTGACTGCTAGAAATCTCAGAAATGGTGCTCTCATTATCAGTCCATTCCAGCATGCTAAAGTTTGTGAAGTAATGTTTTAAATGTTTTCAAGAAAGGTTTCACTGCCCTGTAACCAACCAGGTCCGTGACCCTGAGCCAGTAATTTAACCTCTCTGGGCCTAAGTTTCCTCCTCTGTAAAATGGGTTTTCTAAGTCTCTCCTCAGACTATGATACAATGGCTGTAATAATTTTTGGTATAATTTAATTCTGTGCTCAGAAGACAAACAATGAATAGAAAGTAAAGACCGAATACAGCAAGAGATTTGAAGCTGATTATTCAGACTTTGGAATCACAAAAGACAAACTTGTGGTACTACAAATATTACTCTCATTTATAGAATTTTTAAAGCTTTCAACCAGAATGCAACTGTACTCCTTCTACAGAGAATATCAAAAAATTATGAAGGCAAATTCAGAATTTAATATCAATAAAACAAGAGTTACATTCATGTAAAAACTTAAGACCAGCTCTATTTCATTGGTTCAATTATAAAGCTCTAATTCATTGGTTCTATGTCTAACATTTTTAACATCTTCAAATAACATATTTCAGTAATTTTTAAAGCTGAGATAGAATTAATAAAATTCAGCATTTTAAAGTGTACAGTTCAGTGTTTTTTAGTGTATTCACAAAGATGTGCAGCCATTACTACTAATTCCAGGACATTTTTATCCTCTCAAAACTTTGTAATTTCTTAAGCCCTAAAAAAAAAAAAAAACCCAAAAACTTTCTAAACATAGTTACAATACCACCTACCAAAAGCCTTTAATCCTAGAGCAAAACTTTAAAATACAGCTAACTCTCAGGAAACTGTAATATTCCAGGTTTTCTAGTTTCTTTCATTTCTAACACAACCACATCAAAAGAGCATTACTAAAATGATATCAACAAGTACCAATAACTGTTTAGAATTCCTTAAATCACAGAATTTACAATTATATTGGGTTAAGCAAACTCATTTTAATACCTCACCCGAACCAAATAAGTGCTATGGATAGTAATATTTTTCTAAAAGTAAACTATTTCTAAGATAAGCTCTTTGCTTTCCACCTTTTTATCGTAGACTCCTAAATCAACATTTAAAAACTACTTGTTATTAGAGAACAATCCCAAGCATGTTTGTTTAAGAAGTCCTTAAACTTCTACTTAATGAACACCATGATAACTACGTAGGTAGTTCCAGGAAAGGAAAAGGCATCTGGCAGTCAGTTAGGTTTTATGGAAAAGGAAGACAAGCACTGCCAAGTTATTATTTAGTCAACTGTTTTTTCAGTGGAACAAATGGGTCCCCTGTGGCACCAAAAAAATGACAGTAACAACAACAACAACAAAACCATGTACACAGTAATTTTCTAAAACAACGAATACACATTAAAGGTTTCTAGGAAATTCTATACTGGATTGATGGAACTGACTTTAACTGCTCATAGCAACTGTAAAATGAGTAAGATGCTACCTCTGTTGTATTTCTTGACAACAACTACAAGACGGTTACCTCCTCTCCAAAGCACCAAATTCAGAATTATTTATAACTAAGTGCCATTTCAATAAAGCTCTTACGACAATATTGGACATCTAATAAAGAAGACAAGATTTCATATAGAATGGCCCATTTCTTCTGCCCAATCCCTAAGTACTTGTACTTTTATTTCCCAAGACCTTAATTATCAGCATTTGAATATTAAAAAATTTTTCTGATGCAAATTCACAAGTATAAAAAAGGATTAGTTTTCAAAATCTGAAACAGACTGTTTTCTCTTAGAACTTCTAAAGCTGAGTTATCATGTAAATGAATAGGAAATGTCAATAAATCAAAGTCTAAATTCAATTTGTCAGTCCACATTTCTGTGAAAGAAAGCCAGAGTCTCAAGTTTCATTATTTTTTCCTCCTTATCTTTAAGAGTCGACAGTGCCACAGAACCTGTGTGGGAACAGCCCACAGACACGATGCTCCCAATAGGACAATTAACAGAAGCCTCCTCTTGTCCGTAGCTGGTATAGGTATTACCATCACCATTAAAACAAACAAGCAAACAAACAAGCAACTCTTGAACAGAACAAGAACATATTTTCCAGCCTTCCAGGAAACTAGGTGGGAGTATCATGCTTACAACAATAACTTTAAAGTCAATTCTGATTACTTTAGGGATTTTTCTTTTCACTCAAGGTACAACAGTTTATAATTTACACTAGCTTGTGTTACTATCCATACAAGCTCATCATTTTATGGGGAAAAATTTGCTTCTAAAAAATGTCTAAACTTATAAAACCTTTCTTCATATACTGACACACTAATCTCTGAAATAAAGAATAGGTTCTGACTTGAAAATTTTAATCAATAAATGGTTTTTCTAGCACTTACACACAAAGATTTCTGCTATAAAACTGTATATCCTTTAAGCCTTCTCCCACAATTTATTTATCACCAGGGCCCACACAAAATGGTCAGCGTCTTAATCAGAGGCTAGAGCTGTAGGAAATAAAACACTTACCATGTGGGCATTAAGCTGCTCCCTGGCTGTTTCCGGTAAACCTCCCAGAGGTTTGGATGCTAACAGATGACGCTCAGTGTCAGTTAGCCACTGCTGCAAATCCTCAATCTCACCATGGAACCCTTTGGCCTGGAGTGATAGAGAGTTTTAAGTTTGGGCCATAAACACATTGTCACTTTCCAGCAGAAAACAAGGTTTAAACAATCCCGGCCTGCTAAGCCTCTCGATGGCATTCTTAAGAACAGGCAGGTGCAAATAGATTTGCCTGCCTTTCCTCATCGTGAGAGCTCTGGCAGATAAGACTATTACACTAAGAACCAGAGGGCTGCCTTCTCATCTGCTCTGTTCTTTATCCCACTTATTTTTACTCCTTTCCTTGAGGAATAAAAATCAAACAAGGGTCTGCAAACCAATCAAAGAATTCCAAGCTATTTTTTTAAAAGATTTATTCATTTATTTTAGAGAAAGAAAGAGAGAAAGAGTGTGGGGGCGGGGAAGGGGCAAAGGGCAGACTCCCCACCGAATGCCGAGCCACGACACAGGGCTCCATCCCACAACCCTGAGATCATGACCTGAGCCGAAATGAAGAGTTGGACGCTTAACCGACTGAGCCACCCAGGTGCCCCAGAATTTGAGGCTATTTTGGTCTTGAAGGCCAACGAAAGTTCGAGAATTTATTTTCTTATTCACCTGGCGCAAGGCACCATCCAGCTGCTGCTTCCTTTGTTCTGTTTTTTCCAAAACATTTTGCCAGCGTTGATTTAAAACCTCTAGCTTGTTCTGAAGGTTGCTTGCTTCTTCTCCTGCACTTGATTCAATTAGATCATTTCCTGCTTTATTAACGGCTTCCACTGTGGACTGATGGGCCAATACATCATTTTGAAGCACCTGAAAATATTAAAATAACACTATGTTTACTAGCTCGTAACATGTTAACATCACTTTTAATGCAACATTTATTTGCTGAGTATAAAACATTGTGAAGTAAAAACATCATATGCTTAGAATTTTAATATAAGAAAGTGTTAAAATGGTGGACTTCTTTTCTCTCAACTTCGCAGCTTTCCTACATAGACCTTTAGTCTACCAATAGCCCCTGAAATGATTATGTAAGAACATTTTGTTAGTTCTTCGCATTAAAATAACCTTGCAATTGAGGACATTAAGTATCTGGAGATTATAATGAAAAGGTTCTAATCGTTTTCATTTGATTCAAACTCATTTTAATTGAACTTAGTTTTCATGTCTTAAGCAAACAATTTTTAAAAAGGAGCAATCTTTATTAAAAGCATGTACTTTGACAGGTTAACAGTACTAATCACTTTCAGAGGTAAGCGTTAAATATTCTTGTGGTCAAAATATAAATGTACTTCTCTAAAATTCATTCTTCTAAATTGTCTAAGTCTTGCCACATAAGGAGAGCATAGGGGCCAGAGAAGAAAGAAGGAGAGGGATGGAAACATTCTCTCCCTTCTTCCAGCGGCTGGGCTGGTGATTTTAAGCCCTTTAACTTCTGACCTTTAAGAAATGAAAGGAGAAGGGAGGAGACTTTCTAACGGTCACAGACAGATAAACAGAGCTAAAAGACCCCTAACTCATGCCTTGCCAAAATAACCGCGCCAGAGCATGTCACGTCCCCGCCAATACCGTAGTCTACAAAATTCCTGTCACTGATATATGTTGCTTTTAAAGACAACTGCTAAGTTTATGAAAATGTAAATGCTATATCCACTCACACTACAGGAATAAACATCTTTTAATGCAAAGTCAGTCTGACTAGTCATACTGCTCTTACAAAAGTGTAAGACAGACATTAAATAATAAAAAATATTAATGATACAAAGTAAGTTCTAATTGCCTAATCAGATATGTTTGGGCAATGACTGTATTGACTATATATGACTTTACAGACTATATAGAGAGAAATTTTTTTCAAAGATTTATTTATTTTAGGGGCGCCTGGGTGGCTCAGTCGTTAAGCGTCTGCCTTTGGCTCAGGGTGTGATCCCGGAGTCCTGGGNGTGATCCCGGAGTCCTGGGATCGAGCCCCACATTAGGCTCCTCCGCTGGGAGCCTGCTTCTTCCTTTCCCACTCCCCCTGACTGTGTGCCCTCTCTCGCTGGCTGTCTCTCTCTCCCTGTCAAATAAATAAATAAAATCTAAAAAATTTAAAAAATAAAGATTTATTTTAGAGAGAGACAAAGAGAGAGCATGTGCGAGCGGGAGGAGGGGCGGAGGGAGGAGGGACGGGGGGAGGGGGAGAAGCAGGCTCCCCGCTGAGCACAGAGCCCTGACACAGGGCTCGATCCCAGGACCCTGAGATAATGACCTAAGCTGAAACCAAGAGTGACACTTAACTGACTGAGCCACCCAAGCGCCCCAAGCGGGAGAGAAATTTATTTATTTATTTAAATTTTTTTTATAATAATATTTTTTTATTATATTATGTTAGTCACCATACAGTACATCCCTGGTTTTTGATGTAAAGTTCGATGATTCATTAGTTGCGTATAACACCCAGTGCACCATGCAATACGTGCCCTCCTTACTACTACCCATCACCAGCCTATCCCATTCTCCCACCCCCTCCCCTCTGAGGCCCTCAGTTTGTTTCTCAGAGTCCACAGTCTCTCATAGAGTACAATTACTATAGGGAAAAGTATGAAAGAAGGAAAACTAAAGCAAGAATACTAAAAAACTGTTTATTGTGATAGTAAAGTACCAAAAACCTTTCATATAATACATATGTAAAATTATTAAACATTTACTATTTGATAATCAAGGAAAACTTATATAAGGTCAGAATTTAGGACGTAACCTTAGATAAGATGCCTCTATTAATGTGAACGCTAAAGTTCTATGAAAGACTGTTGACGTTGACTGTCAGGATAAACTCTACTGATCATAACCTTCTATTCATTAAGCCTATTGACTTGGGAGATTTTCATTTTTTTTTTCTCTGAAAAATATTTATTTATCTCACTCTTCCTGGCAAAGTCAATGGCTTTGGTCGTTCACACAAAGATTCTAACAACTGGGTTTCAGGATTTATTATTTTTCTAGGCGACTGAACTTTATCGTAATAAGCTAGAGCTCTGCTCTCAACCCCTGTGAGGTCTGCTCTGATGACCTAGGCTGGAGATCATCTAAGCTGGGAAGATGCCTCCTGCTATCAGTTTGGGGCCCACTGTGGTCAGCTCTATGCTTTCCTGCTCCCTAAACCCTTCAGGCTGTACAGAGATAGGGAATTTTCTATTATGAATTATCAACCAAATGTCACAAAGATGACAACAATATAAAGTTGTTTTCCATGTATCTCAAGATTAAAATTTTTAATTCAAAGCTTTAAATCAAGTGTGGGACATATAAAAACCCTTGTAAACATGACAAATATTGTTAAAGACTAATTCAGAAAGAAAAGAGCTAAAGTCACAGAAAGCAAGTGGGAAATAAGAGAGACACAGAGACTAAAGAGCAAACTCCCACACAGTGAGAGACGTACAGGCAAACAGAAAAGATATCCGATGTGCCGAACGAGCAGCAGGTGAGACACACGGAGATATGGGTGACCAGAGGGAAAACATACACTCAGCCCGCAGTGGAACATTTCGAGCCTATGACTTGGAGGCTTTCCCCGAACAACTTTTAAAAACTAGGCTCTGTCAACCCAGTGACAGGGATCATCAGGGATTTAAACCAATGTTTGCCACGCAGCCCTAAAACTTCGCCAGAAGTTTCCCACTGTTGCTGTTCTTGACAACTGCCTTGAACAATGGGGAACAATTTTTGATGATCTTTTTAAAAATGTGTTTTAAGCAGTTTAACCATCAGTTACAAACGTCAAATGTGGACCTGCGCTAAAATCATAAACTTTAAAAATGCATCAAGAGGAAACCTACCAGAAAACAATCTGGCGGCACAAAAAATGCATAGAGAAACACGACACACAAGAATAGCCACTTACATGATGCTTGGCAAGTTCAATTTCAATGGCCTTCGGGTCTCCTCCCACAGGTTTCTGTTCACTGAGCAGGCCCTCGGTGTGCGTCAGCCACGTCAGCAGCTCATCCAGGGCGTGCTGGAACTGGCCCAGGGCTAACAGAGCCCCCTCCAGCTTATGCTACAGAAAAAATGGAGAGGAAGAAAATCTACATGAATTTGATATTATGAATGACACACATTTATAAAAATAACAAAGACAAAAAAATCAATTGTTGCATGCTGTGTAACTCTGTAAGCATATCCAATGAAGCCCAATCATCATAGCCTACATTTTAAGCTTGAAATTCCTTGTGGTTAAAAATAACATGTGAGAAGTAGGAAGAATTCTAATAAAATAAGAATTGAGGGGCTTCAAAACTTTATGTACCACATCACCTAATCTTCCCTTTTAATAATGATTTTACCTTAATATATGAAATTGAACTTTTCTAGCTTCTTATCAGAGTGTCAGTGTTTACCTGTCTGTTGATAATTCTTTCATCCAGACTATCCCATATCAATTTCAGCTCCATTAACGGGTCTTGAACAGTGTGTTTGTCACTCTCTTCCGTTACTTTCTTCAGCAAAAGCTCTGCTTGATGGTTCAGTCTCTCCATTTCTATCTGTTGTTGGTAGGCCTCTGACTTAAATTGCTATTTTTTTTAAAAAAAGAGAGATACAAGGAAAATTTGTTCTAAAACAAAACTTTAAACAAAAAACATTCTATGGATTCAGTATTTATCCTAGTTCGTATTTCTTACAGTCGGGAAGGTGAAGAGGAATAAAAATCTAACACAAAATCTAACACAAAAAAAAAGATGAGGGACGTCTTTTTTCTTTATTCAATGTTTCATGACGGAACAATATTTCTATTTATAATTTTGATATTTCACATTTTTGTTTTCTACAGTAAAAAAATTAAGACATTTCAAGGCTAATCTTATTCCAATGTCTATATATATGCAATATGTGAGCTTTGAAATTGTAGAAAATAAAATAAAAAATACACTGACATATATGAAACTCCCCAAAAATATCCCTAAGAAACCCAGGGTAACATTGCCTGCTCAAAAACATACATACATCTTACACCCACTGAACATTTTGTTTTTCGTAGCTGGGCTGTGTTAAGAGTTATTCCTATGCCTCACCCACTGCTGACTCAGAATAACATTATTTTTTCTCCCGGTGCTCACTAAACATGTATTTAATAATCTCAGCTTTGCCAACCAACACAGGTTAGCAAATGGTTGCTTGCAGTAGGAAACTGTCCTTTCATAAAATATTTATTTTTAATCTGCAATAGTAAATCATTAAAGAGTAAGTCATTAATGGCTAAACCGTCCCTTAATTTTTTTCAAACATAAAAATAATAATTAAAAAAATACTAACTAAGGTATTGTGAATACTTGGTTTGTTGAAAACAAACCTATAAAGAAAATAATTTTATTCTCAATTTAAGCTAAGGGCATAAACATGAGACCGGTTAGATAACTGTCCCAAGGGCGTTTGGCTAAGTAAGTGGATGCACCGGGATGTAATGTCAGACAATCTAATTTCAGAGAAAGCACTCTTAAGCAGCCTACCGTATGAAAGCTACTGAGATATATGCAAATATCCAAAACTGTACACCTGTGAATGTAAAGTATACCATGTGTTTACTACACCAGCACATAAAGTTAAAAAAAAAAATCACAAGGATGTTAACAGTAACCATTTCTAAATGAAATATTCTAAATCATAGAGATGAAAATGCTATAATTTTAAAGCCAGGTAATAATTGTATATAAAAAGCTAGTAGAGTTCATTGAAAATGGTGTGATGTCTCTGTGGATGGAAACTTGAAATTAGGAAGGAAACAGCTGATCCCACTTGGATAAATCAGCAGCAGCACAGAGGAATTCAAAGAGGAAACAGTCCAGCCATTTTCACAGCTGGAGATCAAGAACCACAAAAGCAAAAATTACAGAGGAAAGCAGATGGAAAACAACAAATATTTTTACAAAACAAACATTTTGGGAAACACTATTATACCACGGGTGTTTCTTTAGCTTGTTAGACTAAATGGATTACTCTGACCCACTGAAGAAAACAAAAGTGTTGCTGTATGTGTAGCGACTGAGAAATGAAGTCATAAAAATCCTTATTGTATGAGTTACGTATGTATAAAACACATCCCCACACCCCACCAACCCTTCCCCCTCCTCACTGCGTTCCCAACAGGAGGATATCTGAAAGGCTATAAATCAAATCTTAAGAGTAGTTGTCTCTGGGTCCATAACATTTTGGGTGGCTTTAAAAAAGCCACCTTTTTGCTTATTTGTATTTTCTGACTTTTCTATAATGAACAGGGATTGATTTAATAAGAAGACGACTAGTATTTTATATCATTTAATGAGCACTTATACGCTGCTCATTATGTACAAGAACCATATTAAACCAGTTTCACAATCAAAACGTTAATACTTCAATTATGCAAAATAAATTTGCATCAAGAATCCTATGAATAAAGAACATAAAAATGCAGTCTTTGAAATTAATGAAGCCCACGCATACCTTTAGCTCTTCAATCTGCTGCTTGACAGTTTCAAGATCGGTTCCAATTGGTGACATTGAAGCTAATTTACCACCTGCAATATCTACCCAGTCAAATACTGCCTGAAAAACACATTAGTCCATGAATTAAGTATATGGAAATTGCTATAACATCCCAGGTGTTACAGAAAAGTAAAATCGTTAATCTATACAGGTATTATGGAATGAGCCTATTTTACAAATTAAGATGGTTCACCCAAATAAAAGCAACAATATAACTGAAAAAGTCCCAAATATGCAATAGATGTAACCTTCAATTCTGCATTCAAGTTTGCAAAGGACATTCTTTTCTGAATAGAATCTTAGAATACTAAGAACTTTCAAAAATGTGCATTTGAAAAAAAGTTTTATAAATTCCAGCACATGAAACAGAATTCTCCATGCTTTCTTATGTCTAAGAGGCAGATTATGTAAATATATTGAAGAAAAAGATTCAAATCCACCTGCTTATTCAAATAAGCAAGAAGTTTATTGTTTAGCACTTGAGCAAAGTATCCGGCCCAACCAAAGCCTGACCTATTATTTAGATTAGCATTAAAATCCTGCACCTACAAAGATTAAAATTATGACCATTATTCTGAATTACAACACAGACTACAGAATCTATTTTTTCTGTTCTTGTTAGGTAATACAAACATTTTAGAAAGGCATAACTCACATTTCTTTCAGATACTGAATACACAAAATTATAATGGACTTTAATGAGGTTACCAGACCATATAGGAGGAGGAAGAATCGTGGAAACGATCCGGTATTTTTAGTTATCATTAATAAAACCAAGAACTTAAGCAGCAACCCAGGAAATAAAATTTATTTTACTTTACAATCAAACCCTGAAACATCTAGAGCTTCTGGACCTTTAACATCTAGCTCCAGCTAGCCCCAGCTATTTAATATATCAAGTGGCCCTTCATTCCCACAGGTGATGCTACTAACCTCTAGTGGGCCTTGTTTTTCTAGCAGGGGTAAGGAGAGAGTATGAGTCCTGGCGCCTAGGCAGTGACCTCTACAGCTAATGGCTCCTGAGGTCAAAGGCTGCAAAGAGTGGCAGTGCCGTCTCTAGCCATGGAGAGGGCACAACACAATCATTTACCAACAGTATGGGAAAATTATGACCTGGTCCCACAAACTGAGGGCTGGAGCCTGTTTAGTTACTGGCCATTGAAACCTAACCAATAAATTATCTCTCTGGTTAAAAAGTGGGGGAAGGAGGAAAGTTATATAAGATATTATTTGTAGTGAATTTTTTCATATATTTCCAAAGTTCAAAACACTTTCAGCTGGCATAAAGCCTGGCTTGTGATATTTATTTTTACAAATATAGAAATGGAATGGCATAATAAAAAGGAAAAGATGTTCTCATCTGAGCTTTAAAAATAATATTCACTTGGTGTTATGGAAATACTCAGAAGGGCTTTTTCCATACGGTAGGAGGATTGACAGATTCAACGTTGGCCAGCCTGTTAGGAAATGGAATAAGGCTGAAGAAGGTAGGGAGAGAAATGTCCCTGAGCTGGCCTCGTTTGACAAGACGATTTTTCATAAAAAAAAAGAAGAAACTTTAAAAGTGGTTGAAAAACTGAATGAGAACCCTTAAGGGATGTGAAAAACAACTATGAAAAGGAATTATGTATATGGAAAGGAAGAAAAACATTTTACATTTTATACAACAGATTATGACCTAATAAAACAGAAATCTATTTTAGTTCACGGGGAACACTGGCTTCAAATCAAATTTCTTTACTTCTGACTTTAGTTAAACTTAGTGATATTTTTAGATAGTGTTTACTCCTTTCATCTTACTCCACTCAACTTTAGAACAGAACTCAGATTCAGTTCCATCTCACTGTCTGGGGCTGAACCATTAACAATGTTTTAAACATTAAAATTTTTCTTTTCAAAGTAAATTTCACCATGTGTATAAAAATGTACTTAGATGTCCCTACACATCTGCACAGATCTCAAGAAATACCTTCTAGAAGGCAAAACACAAACTGAAGTATGCGAGGCAGTTGCACGCACACTTGTAGCCCTGGGGTGGTGCTCATGTGGGCATCTGCAGACCTTGGCCACATGCTTCCTCCCCAGCAGCCCTGCCTTGACCCCCTTACCTGCAGTCCGTCCTGGTACTGGACGGCAGCCTGCATCGCCTCCTCGAGTTTGTCCACCCGGTCTTTCCAAGCCTTATTTAGAGAATCCCAGGCTGAATTTAACTACAACATAAATAGTAGAACTCTTTTAGTGTCATTTGTTAAGTTTTCAACTACTTCTATCAAATATGCTTTTGTTAAACAAGATCTCTTTTAAAATGCATTCTGGTGAGAGAAGGAAAAATGCTAGCGGTACCTCATCTATACTCTTCTTGACAATGGGTTTATCGGGCTCCCCACAGGCAGCAATGAGTTCAGAACCCAGGTTAATAACTATATCCAGCTCTTCCTGGAGTCCATCTATTTCTTCCTTTATGGCCTACAGTAAGAAATAACAGCCTTAGAGTTTTTAACCAAAAACACACTGGAACTAAAAGGATGCACGCAAAGACATTAATTTGAGTTATTTCTAGGAGGTGGAATTATGATCAATTTTCTTCTTCTTTCTCTTTTCCAAGCTTCTGGAATAAATTTTTTCAATAAGAAGAAATATTTTAAAGAAAAAACAGCATCCTTTGTAACAAACATCAAATGTTTATTATGAAAACAATAACTAATTCTATGTAACAAATACCAGAACAAACTCCTTTAATATTAATAACAATGAAAAGTATAGAAATATATTTTGTGTTTCAAACAGAACAGTTTGGCAATATTCATTTAGAATAGAGGTTAAGTGATCTAAAAAAAATAATGAAAATCTAAAAAAACCCTCCCCCCTCCCTACACAACAAAACCAAGCTGACAGATACAGAGAATAGATTGGTGGTTGCCAGAGTCAGGGGACGGGGGAAGGAGAATTGGATGAAGGGGGTCAAAAGGTATAAACTTCCAGTTATTAAAAAAGAAGTCATGGGAATATAATGTAAAGCATAGTGACTGTAGTAAATACTACTGTATTATATATCTGAAAGTTGCAAAGAGTAGATCATAAAGAATAAAATAATAGAATAAAATAGATTTAAGTAAAATACGAGTTCAAAAATGTCATACAAATTAACATCACTTGTTAGTAGATTTAGGGTAATCTAGCTCTGGATTTACATTTTATGTCATTTCCCTAGGACTTGCAGATTACAAAAAAAAAAAAGAAAGAGAGAAAAATGCAGTGTTCTACTTTTGCTTTCATCTTCTTGGTTAAATATATTTATTCACTCGAGAAATAATAAGCATAAACCAAGCCCTAAACTAGGCACTGGGGGTACAAATAAAAATGGATAGGGCCATTCCACTCAAGGAAACTAATGTGCAAAGAGCACACAGCAGCGCTAGGGGCAGCCACCTTCTAATAAAGGAGCAGCATGACTAAACGGCTTTGGAAACACAGGTTGGCCTGTGCTAGGATGTGAAAGGCCACTCCACCGCTGTAGGGAGTTTGGATATGATTCAGTAGGCAGTGGATGCCTCCGGGGGGTCTGAAGCAGCGATACAGGAAGAGCAGATCGAGAGAGAAGCCTGAAGGCAAGGTTGCAGGCCTGGCAAGGAAAGAGACTCTGCAAGTAGGGCTACCACTCTGCATGACTTCGGAATCCAAAAATGGAGCTAACGAGGCCCCGAAATAAGGTAGAAGCAGTGGGGATGAAGAGAAACTTTTAAAATATGTACTAAGGGAAATCTGTGGGTGTGGCCTATCTCCTACTACATCACCATGCATTCCATGTTCAGAATGAATCATACGTTTTAATACAGCAATACTGAATATTTACCAAAGGGGTCCAGGTTTCACTACACCACAGCTTATTATTATTTTTTTAACTTTAAAGGAGATTTTCTGCTTACCTCTGCTGCTTCTTGCTGCTGCTTAACTACCGAGGGATCAATTCCAGGATCCTCTAGATCCCGGATGAAATCTTGTGTATCTTTAGTGGTTACCACCAATGACATATGATCACACCAGAACTTTTCTGCTAATTCCATGACATCCAGTAGTTTGGCTTCCCTTTCTTCCACCAGTGTGTGTATGTTCTCCCAGATGAAAACCATTTGGTCAAGCTTATCCTGAACAGCTATGACACAAAACAGTATCAAAAAGGCAATACGTTAGTGCCATTTAAGCAACAGAGCCGAATGTTTTAGTTCACACAGCAACAGTGATTCAATTTGCTAAGTATCTAAAACTGGATCCAATTTTGGTTGACCCCAGTCTCCTGGTTTTCACTAGGCCCCCACAAAGCATATTCCAGACAAATGCAAGACCTCAGGGTATCCTCCTCCTCCTGAACTAAGGCTCTTTTTGACAAAAGTAGATCTTCAAAGGCAAGTGAGCTCAGAGTAGACCTAAGTTCACCAAGTTTCAAGTTCACCAAGGTTGACCTTAATTCCAAAGAAAATGAAAGAACCAACTAAGCTTTCCAAATCAAGAATAACAATGTTCAGTTCTAGGAATATAACAATGTAGGATATGTATTTTGGGCTTGTCTCTAGTGTACCCTTATCATAAACTTCCAACTAATCTATGTGTGTGTTTTTCCTTTTGACCGCCCAGCTCCTATCTTTAAGATGGCTGGCTAAGGTCGTGTTTGCCATTTTTGCAGCCATGGGAATACCCATTCTGTGGTACCAATTATGTAAAGTAGTGTGTGATTAGTAATGAGAAAAAAAAAACAAAACCCTAGGTTTAGTGTGATTAGCACCATCCTTTAAACATCTGGTTTAAAAGTCCCAGAGAACACATGGCTTTTGCACAACAGCACGTTGTGTATGTAACTGATTCCACAAACACAGGAAAACATTAACGAGGGATTTATGTACATAGCCCTTCAACCCCACTCGTAATACCTTTTCTAAAATCTGGCATTTTATTATGCAATTGGACTGTCAGTAAATGGCATGAACATTTAGAATTATTTTAAAAGTAAAGCTCAATTGTTTCCTTATTCTGAAATTATTACCTTTGGCAGATATGTCTTTGTCAGTGCCCTCAGATCTCGCAATCATCTCTTCTCCCCGCTTTTTAAGAGTTTCATACAATGGCTGTAGCTTTTCCATGTCTACTGACACATTCTTATTCTCACTGATCTGCTCCTTAATCTTCTCCACCTCAGCTGAGATTGAAGGCGGCTGCCTCAAACGCTCCACAATGCGTTCTAGGCTCTCAAGGATCTGGTCTATCTTGTCATGGAACTAGAAGTAAATCAAAGGGATCATTTATGGGGAAAAGACCTGTGATATCAAAAGTGAAATTTAAATGAAAAAAAAAACCCATCTATTTAATATCTCAATCAAGAAGTAAATCTTCAATCCTCTGTTACTATATCTACCCAATTGAGTGTACTTGTTAGGAAACAGTATAGGTTAATATATAAATGGACTACCTGATATCAGCATCTTAACCGTTGCTTCATTTTATCATAATTCAAATGAATTTTAAAAATTAAGTCCAATAAACTGTGTTTTTCTATCAAACTGTTTTGTTTTTACTCATTACTTTGATATCTTAAAAAGTTATATTATTAAATGTAAGATTCATGAACGTTTTTGATGAGAATAAAGGTATTTCTTAAGTTATAAATTTCCTGAATTGAAAAACGTTAAAAAAATGAGACAAAAACAAAAGCCTCCCTGACATTGTAACAGAATTTTGAATTTCATTCATGGTCAAATACATTATCAGATTCATAAAAGCATTTAAAGTTTTATCTGCAAAGGCACCACAGACAATAAAGCAAAATTATAAAACCTTGCTCAGGCACAGTGCTACACTATCTTCAATATTAAAGGAATCATCACTCAGGATTCCAGAAAATGGACCACTCTAAAGTCAGTGTCTCTAATGACTAAAGCCCAACTCTGCAAATGGAAAATTTGTAGGTAATTTCAAATTCAACTTCTTGAAAAAAAAGTATTTTCAAAAAAGAAAAACATCAATTTCCAACTTTATATTTTTTCCTTCTTAGTCCACACAGTCTTTCTTCTTACTGTTTTCTGGGAATGTCTCATTAATAATGATAATAACACTTTCTTTTATCTCTCCCAAAGGCAAATATTCCTTTCTACTCTGGACCCACTTCAATATTTGGATAGTGATGACAACTGTATGTTTCTTAAGTCACTGACAATTATTTTGTATTGATCTCCAAGGAGGCAGAGAAATGTAAGGACTGGACCAACCAAATACCACCCCTGAGAGGCCAAAACATCCATACTCAGATTTAACGTAGTGAAATAATTTCTTTGGAAATTTAATCAGGAGATCCAAGAAAATGTGTTTCCACGCTCTTCTGCTCCGAAGAGCTCAATCATCTCTCTGGCGCCAATGATTACCTGAGTAGATTGAGAAATAGCTTCATCCAACGCCACGGCTCGCTTTTTGACATCCTCTTTAATTTGACTGTAAAGGGTGTCAGCTGCCACGTACTTCTCTTGGATGGAAAAGCCTTCGCCTGGGCTCAATTCCAGTAACTGTGGCCCAGTTTTGTTCATCTTATCTATATGAGGCTTGTGTTCGGCTATCAACTCTCGCAGTTGCTATAACAAACCAAACAGCTTCTCAGTATCTCAGGGTCACGCCTCCATATTACAGCTGTCCACATGCCCAATGCATCCAGCTGGCAAAAAACTCCAAACACCCTCCCCATCACAAGGCATTTAACACAGAATGGCTCATACTGCTCTTTGCCAGCAAAAGATGCCCCTGACAGAAAGAATAAACAACAGCCTGGTCATGTCAAAGTCTCTTTAAGGGCAACACACAAAAATGCTGTTTGAGTGAAATAATGAATCGCAGTTCATTATGCATTTCCCATCAAGAGCAGTACACTTTGACAAGGGTCATATTACATAAAAGAATTATGAAATCACTATATCCCCAACCTATAGAGACCAAGCCATAACTCTTGGTGTCCCTTCTGTACACTGAGAATATATGCAAAAATTTAAAAAAACGGAGGAAGCAAGAAAGAGAAGGAAGGCAACAGAAAGCAGCTCAGCGGAGAGTAGACATAATGCAGAGAGAAAAAAACCATACATAAAGCTAAGTTAAGGGGATATAAGCCCACAAGGCATTGTAATTATATATATTTAAACCGATACAAGATGTGTACATATGTATGACATTATCTCTACCTGAGTATAAATCCATTCTATGTATGTATCATACATATGAATGAATCTATCTGTATTTATTTTAAAATATTAAAGGCTACAGGGTAATCAATCTGTCAGATATGCAGCTGTATATTGGGCATTATTTGTAAAGTACGTTTAAAGAAAAATATATGACATATTTTGCATGTCATCTAATCAAGAGATATAATGATATTTATACTAATGAGTATGTGTGTAATCCAGGTGGAGCCCCATTCCTTCTAGGGAGACAAGTAAATCTGGAATATCTACACTCCACAGAACCCAGGGCCTCCACTGAGCAGTTTTTCATGGGCCAAATCCAAAGCCACATCCGTCTTTGCTTCCAGGTTTCACTGAGGCTAGCTTCCCTGTAGCACTGAGGAGCCTTCCATTTGTACCACATTAGTGACTAGGTTCCCTAATCAGAAGTTCCCTGACCTCACCAGAAGGTATATCTCCAAACTATTTTGCTACCCAGCCCCCATCAAAAATTTCTCTGAAATTATATTCAGGAGAGATAGTCTAGAGAAAAGCTACCCATCTTCTCCTGCAAATAGTTTCATTTTTGTCATTCATCTGTCACTACCAAGATGGCCACGCAACTCTAGATTTTTATTTAAAGTACTCACCAAAATCAGTCAAAAATTATTTTGAAAACTGTTAAGGAAACTGGTACATCATCAACAATCCTCATAATTATTTTTGAAGTTTTTCTGAAGGTAGTCTCAAAACTCTTGAAAAAGAGCTAAATAAACATAAATTCAATTGAAAAAAAGAATGGCGGTGGTCTAAATCTAACCTGCTGCACATAAGAACATGGGAGGGTCATATCCGCGATCGAGCTCCTGAGAGGCCCAGGCTGAGATTTTCTTATCTTTGTTTCATATTATTAGATCATATATTCATGGTGCCTTACAGAATGGAGGTAGTAATGGTAATAGCTAATAGACAATCTCATGAAAAGGAATGTGTTACACACGTTCTGGTTTCAATACTCTACAAAGCATGCTTATAAAACCAGCTTACACTTTGAGGTATCAGAAGACTCTCAGGTCAAATGAGAGATCTCTGCTGACGAAGTTTCCTGAGTTGGCTAGCATCTAGGTAGATCTCATTTGTGCAGCACTACCATGGGACACCTCAGTTTGGGACATACTGAGATGACCCATTTTTAGACCATTCCTTTTTTAGACGTCTAGTAGTACCAGATGTCTACTTGGATGTGGAAAAAGGGTCCAGCAGGGGGTGTCTTTTGCCTCATATGTAACAAAATGATTCTTGGCAACATACTGCCATAAGAGTCCAGTCACGCTCGACATACTTAGTGGGACCTCAACATATCTACCACATAGTAACTGGCTCTTGGAGCCATTTTTCATTCCTGGTTAGAATGAACTAGATCTCCGCAAATATAGCTGTGGAGGTACAGAAGAAATGCTGTTCTAGAAGGCTATAAATACTATGAATAATTTCGATGAATAATTTGAAGACTTGGCTACAAAGTTTTGTAGTTCCTCTATATACGAAACTGTAAATTTGAGAGCTGAAAGATTATGCTAAAAAGAGAAAATTAACTCCATTTTGAAATTCAATAATAATTCAGTAGTAACCCTTCCTTATCTGATATTATGCTAGAAACATAGCTACTCAAATCTCACCTCAGAATAGAAGAAATCCATGGAACATTTTATATTAGAAGTTATTCAGTGGATAGGCATCAGGATTTCTGCCACAAATAAACCTTTATACTAAAATTAAATTTAATTCTGCATAATTTTTAAGTCTTTCTCGTGCTGACGTAGATAGAACTCAATGAAATTTCCATTTTGCATTAAGGTGTTGACTAAAGCTCTTGTAAACAAATACTTAGAGATATTCTTCAATGCCAGTAGATTAAAAAAGTAAACAAATAAAATTAATAAGAAGTGTGTCACATCCTTCGAACAATGATGTAATATAACAAGATGAACTTTTCACACATGTGTGCACACAGCATGCACACGAAGTCTCAGAGTATAGTTGGTACAGATCTGAGAGACAGCAACTACATTCGTAAGTCCAAAAATAGCAAGAACTCCAGATTTTTTCTGATAGTCTTGAGCCCTCTCTCGAACCCTTGCAAAATTTTAAGTGATGTTATATTTAAGTAACTGCTGAAATGAGGGCTTCATAAGGCTGTTTTTTAAATTTTTATTTATTTATTTCAAAGATTTTATTTATTTATTCGACAGAGATAGAGACAGCCAGCGAGAGAGGGAACACAAGCAGGGGGAGTGGGAGAGGAAGAAGCAGGCTCATAGCGGAGGAGCCTGATGTGGGGCTGGATCCCATAACGCCGGGATCATGCCCTGAGCCGAAGGCAGATGCTTAACCGCTGTGCCACCCAGGTGCCCCCGTTTTTTAAATTTTTAAAACTGATGCATTTGTAAATGTAAATACAGTCTCTAGTTTACTTATATATACTTATAGGAGCAAAAACCATCAAAAGAGTGGGAAAAAAAAGGAGAAACAACTTGTCTTTGTACTTCAGCATTTTCCCTTTCCATTGAGCTAGGTTTTACATTATTTGTGTTTTGACATATTGTTATATTGTTCATTTCCTCCAAGCTCAATGGTCTTTGTCTGTATGATGCTGCTTTGATATATTTCTACTCTTTGCTTACATTCTAGATGGCTCCAACCGATACATATAAAGTACAAAACGTAGTCGATATACATAAACTAAAAGCAATTCAACATGCATAAATGGAGAGTACTTCAAAAGCTTGTTTCTCTAACATTTTAAAATGGGAATTTAGTTTTTGTACCAGGATGGTTTATACTTCCTACTATTCTAGGAAAGCTGTGATGTAATTAATGACATACACAATGAGTCTTCTCACTGCAACCCTGGAAAACAGGTAAGCAACTCTGAGGAAAGCAACTGTGCAGACCAGAATACAATATTGCTAAAATCTCTTAATAAAGTAAGGCATCGAATCGCATTAAAAACCACCATGACAGTGCTCGCTTCGGCAGCGCATATACTAAAAAACACTATCACAGTCATGATTCTCTTCTAATGAGGAATACAACACTCTCTTTAATATCAAGCTTACCCGATGCTCTTCCTGCTGTTGTCTTAGAGTTTCATATTCAAGGGCTGGGGCAGGAAGCTGAGAGATGATTCTTTGTGTTTCTGTCAGCCATGGCCAAAGTTCTTCATAGGTTTCCCAGAACTGGTTAACCAGGGACTGTGCCCGTTCTAGCTGCAGATACCTCTCTGAGTTTACCTGACAGATGGCATCATAGTTCTTCAACACCTTGTCCAGTTTTTTCTAGAAAATAAGAGAATGAAATGTGTTTAGCTGGCCAAGCAGGCCAAAGAGCACAT
This sequence comes from Ailuropoda melanoleuca, assembly GCF_002007445.2. Classification (NCBI taxonomy): domain Eukaryota; kingdom Metazoa; phylum Chordata; class Mammalia; order Carnivora; family Ursidae; genus Ailuropoda; species Ailuropoda melanoleuca. The sequence goes on from NC_048236.1 coordinate 13,885,068, forward strand.
GTACTCCAGAAAGTTTTTTCTAGCACTATATGCCTAGTACCAAGGTAGGCACTCAACAAATGTATGTTTAATGAATAAATCATTAAAGCCTATTTAGATTGGAACTAGTCCTATGTATAAAAGTCCACTTTCATTAGAATTTAAAAAGACCCTTCAAGGGGCACCTGGCTGGCTTAGTCAGTAGAGCATGTGACTCTTGATCTCAGGGTTGTAAGTTTGAGCCCCACGTTGAGTACAGAGATTACTTAAAAATAAAACCTTAAAAAAAAAAGATCCTTCAGGTCCATCCATATTATTGCACAGAGCAGGATTTCCTTCCTTTTTAAGGCCGAATAATCTACTATATGCTAATGCTGTATTCTTACCACAAAAATAAAATTAAACAATTCCCCTATCTATATAAAAAATAGCAAAAATGTGGAAAACATCTTAAAAATACAACAACTGGAGATTAAGCTAATAAATTATGATATATTCATACAATAGATTTTTATGTCTTCATCAAAAATCATAGGATTTAATGACAGAGAACCTCCCCCCACCTCCAAATATTAGGTGACAAAACCCAAAATATAAACAAATACATAAATGGCCTCAAATTTTTATGACTAAGACACTGAGCTTTCCAAACATAATAAGCAAAATTCTTGAACTACCCTTTCTAGGTCTTACAGGTCTTCTGGGTTAGAAAACAAGAGTCATGTGAGTCTAGCAACATTAACATTACTTTCCAGCCAAAAATAAGGTCTACCTTTCACAAATGAAATTGTAAGAGGAACTGCTAGTCTACAAAATTAATTATATATATTAGAATCAGAGTAGAACATTATACTATACACTGTATTTTGTGGGCTGGTGACTAGATTATGGTATAAATTATGGTATAAATTCACATCATAAACTAACAGCAGAAGATAAAGCACAACAGTTATCTAATAAACCACAGAAGGACAAAGAATTATTTCATCATGATCAGAATTTTTCATGTCAAGATCTTTGTAAAAATAATAAAGGAAAGGTTAAATTATAAATAAGTAAATTGCCAGGATAAATAGAAGAGGAAGTATCAGTATATAGTTACATTCTATTACTTTGCTATGGTAAACCTTAAAAAAGCAATGCATACTCTAAAATGTGATTGTAGGCACAGGCATTTGTGTAACTTTTTGGCTGTGGGCTATTTTCCTGCCAGAAGCATTAATATACATTAATTCCTTTAGTCTGCTCAGATGTCTGAATATGAATGGAGCGAAACAGTTTTTACTTGTGGCTGGTTTTTCATCAATTTAAAGGATCATTAAAAATACATAAACTAGATGCTTCCATAATTGTTCAGCTCATTGTTTTTCCTATACAACTTACTGAAATTTTATAAAGAATGGATCTCAGCATTAGAGAGAACCACATATTTTGAAGCATATAAACAAGAGTTGACATATACAGTAACAATTTATACTGATAATAATGTCAATAATACGGCTAACATTAATTGAATGTTTAATGTGTGCCAGTTATTCAAAGACACAAACCTTAATAGCTTTAGCAACTATTAAAAGAAAAAATTGTCCCCAAGGTGATTCCCTTAAGGAATATTCCTTTTACTATCACTCTGTAAGCTTGAAAAATGCCTTACTTAAAACTAATGATTTAGCTGTCTAAATGGCAGCTGTGGATAAAGGAAATGTGCTTCTCTAGGATTGAGAGCTTAACTCGGGCCATTTAGTCAAGGGTCTCACCACCAGTCACACAGACAAGATTATACCTTCATTGATTGCTTTTCCTCTTCACTGCATGTGGCCATGATTTTATGTCCAGATTTAACAAGTTCATCAATAATATCCTTGTGTCTCAAAATCTCCATGGTGAATGTCTGTGATTTACCAATATAAAGATAAAAAAAGAGAGAGCGTATGGCTAAAATGAAAACAATCAGGCAAAGTCGTTAAAAATACCAAGTTACACTAGAGGGGTCTTGCAAAGTAAATCATGCAAGCACACTGTCTAGACTTGGGCCACATTAGCAAATAATTCTGATACAATTGGAAATGTACTTCTTCACCTTTTGAAGCTGCAGCTGAGCAGAGGTCTGGTCTTGCTCAAGCCTGATGTCACCCAGAGACATCAATTTCTTTTCGGTTTCAGTAATCCAGGATAACTCAGCATCAGCTGCTTGGTCAAACTAAACAAAAGATAAATAATTAGGTCACTAAGTCCCTGTAACTGGTGCCAGAAAAATACCTCTCTACATTTCTTTTAAATATCCTAATTACAACACAAGTGGAAAATTTGAGCTTATCTCTTCATGGCATACTGAACTAGTTTATGATGATGACTAAAGTCATAAAGAAAGGAGAACTTCCCACAGAGTAATTAAACACAAGCTCTTAAAAGGCACTGGATGTGTAATACAGCATTAATGATTTTAGGACAGCTAACTCTGTTGCCTTCTTTTTGGTAATCGTAAGTATTTTCTTCTTATGGGTACTATCCAAATTGAACAGCTCAAAAAGTCAATAGCTGGATGCCATCTTTCAATCATTGCACCTATCACTTTAATCCATATGATATGCGAGCAGCATTCTGCTATCTACATATAAGACTCCTAGCAAAACTCATGAAATTTTCACATTACCATACTTTGTACGCATAAATGTATGTGCAAAGTATGTTTCTTTATGTAGGGTATACCCCCAAACATCTCATGTATAATTTTTTTACATCCCATTTAATAATAGTAAAAACCACTTCCAAGAATATTCTTAAATATTTTAAGAGGTTTTATTTTCTTAATCTTAACAATTCGTGGTAGAAATTCATAAAGTACAAAAAAATATACAGAAGAAAATTAAAACCTTGAGTTAATTCTGTTGGTATTTTAGTGAATTTTATTCCAGAAGTTGAAAAAGGTTTATAAAAGCCTCGGATAATACTGTATAAACAGTTTCATATCCTGCTCTTTCATTTATTATGAACATTTCCCATGTCATAGTCTTTTAAATGTGAATTTTAAATAACATCATTGTATTCTAGCATACCTGAATATTTTTTATTTAGGCTCACTGCATTTTCTGCCATTATATAAACAAACCTGTAATAAACAGAAATCTCTGATGGCATCTCCAATTAGTTCCTTAGGGTAGATTCCTAGAAGTTGACTACCAAGTCAAAGAGCATGAACATTTTCGATACCCTGCATTAGGCAGAAGCCAACGCCTTCCAGGGCAAGCAGTTATCGTAAATGAGCAAAGTGGGCAAGTGGCCCCTACAAGCACCACTGGTAAATGGTAACTAACCGTGGCCTCAGTTGGAAGATTTAATGGGAAACGGACATTGTGTGCATTCAAGTCCAGTACTGCCAGAACTTCTAATTTTTCAAGAGGACCTAGAAATCTAGATGAGGGTAGGGGATAATTAAGTGAGGAGAGAGAAGGGTAGAGATAAGAAACTAGACTGGAAAATAATTCGTACTTTTAAAACACTCTGCAACACTATGCAGATTCCTGGAAAGATGGAGTAGATATACTTTTCTCTGTTCCTTGTAAGTACACCTAAAAGTCCTGGGCATCACACACATGCATACGTTGCATACAAAACATACATAAGACTGAAAGGAGAGAGAAGAGAGCAGAACTGGTATGGGCCTTGGCGCCTGAGGAACAACACAGTGGTGAGTTCTCTGGGTTTTCTTCTTGCCTCACATATGGATACTGGAGAAAATGCAACCCAGAAACACTAGAGGCACAGACAAAACCCCAAGAAAAGGCTGCTCTCTCAGCCAAATGACCAGGAAAGGGGCACCGTAGCAAAAGAACATTTAAACAATAGCCACTCTGTCTGAACACCACGAAACAGAGGCTGTGGTCCCACCCACACTCATGCCAAGAAAGGCCTAGATTTTCACCCTCAGGAGCCAATAGGACAAGGTGCTGACACTGTTACAGGGTGATGTCAGAGAAGGCCAAGTAGGGGCTGGAACTTTAGTTCCCACTGGCCAGTAACAAGGTTCCTGCCCATAGCGTCCGTGGAGATCCTGTGGGCAGCCCCCCCAAGCAGTAATGAATTGCCCCTCTCCGTCTCTTCTGGGGTGGTGTCAGGGAAGGCCTAGTGGAGAGTCGGGATTCTCACCACCGCTTAGTGGTTAATCCAGACACCCTTACTGAGGTGTTGGAAAAGGCTGCTCAGAGAGCTGGAGTCCAACTCCCACTCCCAGCCAGCAGATCTGAAGAGCACCCCATTAGGTATTATGAGAGGCTGAGTTCGGGGAACCTGGATCTCTTCCACCTGACAGCACCCCTGGGTTCTTCTGCCAGACTGGTGCCAGAGGAAGCCAGTCCAAAGAGAAAGTTTAATTAAGAACCAAAACTCATAATTTCACAGCAAGAACCAAGAAGACCTCCCACTGAACTAATCAAAGATAATCAACGGACTCCAGTACCTAAAGCACAGGAATGTTAGTACTGTCTAACAACAATTTTAAAACAGCCATGATAAGAATGCCTCATTGAGCAATTTCAAACACAGCTGAAATGAATGAAAAAATCAGAGGAGATCTTAGCAACAAAATAGTCCCAGAAAAGAAAACAGGCTATATAAAGAACCAAATGGAAATTTTAGAACTTAAATGTATCATAACAAATAAGCTCAGGGGATGAGAGCAATGAAGGGTGCAGAAGAAAGAATCGGTGAAGTACAAGATAGAACAGAAATTACCCAATCTGAATAACAGAAAATAGATTGGAGAAAAAAAAAATCAACAGAACCTCAGGGACCTGTGCAACTACAATAACAGATCTAACGTTTGTATCATTGGGGTCCCAGAAGGAGAGGAGAAAGAGGCTGTAGCTAAAAAGTACCCCACCACTCTAGAAATGAAATGTAGAAAAAATGCGTGGTTGCCAGGAGTTAAGGAGAGGGTAGAGGCGGGAGACTATAAAAGGGCAACATGAGGTAGTCTTGCGGTGATGAAATGTTCTGTATCTTGACTGCATCAATGTCAACATCCTGCTTGTGATCCTGTGCTATAATTTTGCAAAATGTTACCCCTGGGGAAAATAGGTAAAGGGTACAATGGGATCATCTCTATATTATTTCTTACAATTGCATGTGAATCTACAATTATCTTAAAAAAAAGTTAATTAAAAACAACAACAAAAGTTCTGTGTGGATAACCTCTCATTTGTGAGTTCCTATTTCCATTTTCTCTTTTAGATATACACTATACCAAACTGCCCTTCAGATAGGATGTGCCAATTTATACTCCCACAAGCAGAGTTTTGCTATACCCTCATCACCATGGGGTAGTTTATTTTTTAATAATATTTGCCAACCTTATCAGTGGACTTCCCTTCATTAGAAGGAAATAACCTGTCAGCCATAACCTGGCACAAACATGAACAGCACTGATTAAGAGTTATGCTTTCACTCTTACAAGAAAAAAAAAGCAAACCAAATTATCCAAGGGAAGAATACATAATAATATTATAAAGTATTATTACAGGTTTTTTTCTATATACCATGAACCCATTTGCTTTCACCTCTGCAACCTCAGTTAAATAATTTTGCAAATAAGTAAATAAATACTGAAGCTATTTGCAGGTCAATTTCTTTTAGTCAACAGTTCAGGATAGAAAAATTTTTAGATAATCATTTGAATAATGGGCCCAAGCCAGAAATACAATAGGGGAAAAATAATAGTCTTACATTTACCTTTAAAAATTCAATTGCCTAAGGATATCGAAGGGAAGATAGGGCTTAACAGACCTTTCCCAAACAACCTCTAGACATGCTACTGAAAAAAATCTGAATATAAACCAATATCTACAAAACAAACAAACAAACAAAAACGATGCAAAGTCAGGCTGCTTTAAGGCGAATATAGTGTCTGGGCAGCAGTCACACAATCATACCTGCCGATCAGAACTCTCCTTCAAGTGTGACACAGTTAAGAGGATCACTGACATGCTAAAGCTGTTCCAGACAGAAATTCAGAGCTTTAGTCTTCATAGGGGTGAGCTCCCTTATAAGGGCAATACTTCTAAAATGACTGCATATATGTATATATTCAAACAGAATTATCTTTCCTGTATTTCCCATAATATTATACATTCCTTTTCAGCAAAGCCACATTTTTCATAAAACTTATTGAAGGGGCTCATGGTCTGCAGATAGTGGTGTTAATAAATGTTTAATAAATGTTTTCTTCATTGACCCATTCCCTTTTCTGCTACTGGGACACATGAGATCAATGTGGATTCCAGAAAGAATCTTGAAAAACCACATGAAAAATTCTATCCTGGGGTACTTGGGTGGCTCAGTCGGTTAAGTGTCTCTTAATTTCCGCTCAGGTCACAATCTCAGGAATGTTGGGCATGAAGCCTGCTTACGATTCTCTCTCTCTCTCTTTCTCTCTCTCCCTCTGCCCTGCCCCACCTCTCCCTCTTAAAAAAATTCTATCTGAATCCAGCTCAATAATTTTTAAGAAGTTACTTAGTTTCAAATGGAACTACTCATTAATTAGCAATAATTCATCAATGTGAAAAAAGAAAAAAAACACCTGGCTGGCTCTGTTGGTGGAGCATGTGACTCTTGGTCTCAGGGTTGTGAGTTCAAGCCCCAAGCTGGGGGTAAAGATTACTTATAAATAAAATCGTAAAAAAAAAAAAAAAAAGAAAGAAAGAAAGAAAGAAAAAAATTCAACTAATTCGGGAGCTTCAGGTGTAGAAAAAGAAATCCTCCTGAAAAACAAGTACAAAGGTCTTCTATGCATGGATTATTAGCTTTCAAGCCATATACAATGAAACTTCAAGATAAAACTTTATTATGTGATTCACTTAAAAGAGTACAAAACTGAGCAAAACAGTCCAGGCCTTTGTACCTGAGTGCAAGTGCTGCAAGATAATCTGAATAAAATTTAGCAGTAAGGACTTTTTTCCCTCTGCTGGCCCCTAAAAAATAAAGTGACACACCACCCCGCTTGTTTGTGATCAGGCTATTTTTAGCATTTATACGACAGTCCTAATAAATAAACTCAGGCTGTTAGTGTTAATATTAGTTTAAATCTATTTCTCTCTCTCCTTAAAAAAAGGGATCCAATGAAAAACAGTATGATGATACATTCTAAGTTGCCAAAATGGAAAACTGAAACTCAAACACTGTTTCTTCAACCAAGGCAAATATTTGTTCTGCTAAAAGAAAACAAGACTTCAAGCAGAAATTTTCCTTCTGTCTTTTGAGAAATTTTTTTTTATTAAATTAGCAAATATTTATGTTCAGCCACAAACAGAACAGCCACAGGGTCTTCATTAAGCAATTTATAGTAAAGCAAGGCATTTTATTTAGGCCTATGAATCTTTCACATGACTCTATATGTGCATTTCTAATAGACCATAAAAGCTGTTTGTTTTACAATGGGAGCAATATGGAGAGCAAGTTTACTAGACCAAATTTTAATAAATTTGTTCACTGCTCACTCAAAGAGCGGAAATTGACTTCAAATACATTGTAGATAATCTTAGCAACCATGATTGCATTCTGGGACCTATTTTACTAGGTATTATCAGTGGAGCCTAACCACTGACCTACTCTTAACTCCTATAACAATTGAACTAGTATTTCAGGAATTTCCAACAAGACAATGAAAGGCAACTTTTTAAAAGATTTTACTTTTTAAGGAATCTCTACATCCGATGTGGGGCTTGAACTCACAACCCTAAGATCGAGAGCCGCATGCTCCACTCACTGAGCGAGCCAGGCACCCTGATAGTGAAAGACATTTTAATTGGCTAACTCTAAATATTCCTGAAAAACAGTCTAAAACAATAATGGCCAGCATTTTACTGAACACACTAAGTGCTTCACATACAGTATCTTCTTTAATCCTGACAACTGCATAATCTGGGTATTACCATTAATTCCATTTACAGTAAAGGAAATCGAGGCAGAGAGGTTACCTGACTTACCAGAGATTACCCAGCTAGTTAATGCTGGATGTGAGACTCACACCAAGGTGGCCCGACCCCAGGGACTGCACTTCTAGTTGCCATGTTATATATCATAACTCCTGCTTGTATACAGTTTGGGCTTCATGAACTCAAAACATGCATATGATCTCACCAGTAATGGCTAAAATACTGTAAAAGCAGGTTTTAACACCTTATTTAAACATTTCTCGAATCTCTGACAAACTGCTTTTGTATTTATCTAGAAAGTTGCTCTTAAGTGGAAATAGAGCTTTAAGAAAGGCAAAATGGTTAAGTGAACCTTAACTCCAAGGACATCCTTTTGTTCCCTTCCCCTGGTTGAGGATCTTATCACTTTCTTTTGATTAGCATTTCCTTCCATTTTTCTCTGCATTATTCATAACACAGCCCCTATTTTCCCACCCCCAACACCTGGAGGGTCTAAACAAATCTCATTTCCGTGGGGGAAGTTTCCTTCTAGTTCTTTAAAAGAAATAAACAGGTGTTATTTTTCTCCGAGGCTGATTCCTAATGACCTGATGACCTGTTTATTTTAATTGCCCCCAAATCACCAACCTATGTGCCTTTAATATTTTAAAGGGGTCATTGCAACCACTAAGATAAGTCAAGGAATTAGAACTGCTCAAGACTGCCTGGGATTCCCAGACCCGGTGAAACACACCTATTTTAGCAACTTCTGGCCACTGTGCGTCACAGGACAATGAACTGCTCTGAGGTTTAAACAATCACAATGGTCTGACTTCAGGCTACAAGTCTGCACATCTTTTAAATGAAAGTGCCTTCCTCCTTTTCCATGTTGCTTATTTGGTTCAATTTGTAATTAGAGAAAGAAAGCAACAAAAATAGGCTACTATGCATAGGTTTAACATGCAAAAATACGTACAGCTGCTAACTTAGATGACCTCATGTATTGTGAGAAGGAGGCAGATGTTCTCCTTTGTTTATAAAGCTCACCATCACTATTTACTAAGCTGCCTTGTTCTGCTCAGACCTTCCCTAAAAGTAATGAACGGGCCTAATTCTTATGAAAAAGAATATTCTCGGGCCCCTGGGTGGCTCTGTTCGTTGGGCATCCCACTCTTGTTTTCCCCTCAGGTGGTGATCTCCGAGTGGTAAGACCGAGCCCTCACTGGGCTCCGTGCTCAGCAGGTAGTCTGCTTCTCCCTCTCCCTCTGTTCCTCCCTCCCCACCCATACGCATTCTCTCTCTCAAATAAATAAATGAAATCGTTAAAAAAAAGGCTATTCTCTTAAGGTCAATGCCCTGCCAATCTGTAGACTCACATGTGTACAGTCCTTACTCACTAGTCCATAATTTAGGCAGTTCAATTAGTCCCCAAATAGCAATAAATACCACTCACATCTACATAGTGTTCTATCACCGAGCTCTATGATTTCAAAATTCAGGGACATGTATTTTCAAAACTTACTGTGATACCGGAGTAACATAAAAAAACCTAACCATACCAAATCAGAACTTTTCTAAAAATCCTATACAGGGCTGTTACAAAGTCATGCTAATAGCAGATATCTATGTGCACCCTTTCCTTTCCTTTTCAAACTAATTCTTTTCCATGTTTTCCTGGACATCTTTCTTGTCGATGTTTGGAAGCCAATATACTCTGTGATAGTGGCCTGACACCTCACAAAGTCCCTAAGTTTCTGCTGAATTCTAAAAAGCAGGTTATAACATTATAAAGGAGGTAGACGTGTACACAAACAACCTTAATGCCTGGCAAAGGGCGAAACAACTTAATAGAAATTTGCTTGGAAACAAAACATTCAGTTTTGTATATAAACTCTAGTTTAATCTAGCCAGGTTATTAAGAAGCAAAGCATTAAATCTATACATTTAAAATTAACAAGTCATGTTCAGGACACATATCCTTACCCTATTAACGCTGTGGGTGTGGGTATGTTGAGGGTAAGGACCTGGAAAGGAGTAGCTGTTAATAAAACAAATTGCATGTGACTATGGGTATGTCTAAAAGATGGACAGTGGTCAGATCATGTCCACGTTTCAGAGGGAGAAGAGACACAGAACAGTACCTGATTTGTTTATACGCCATAAAACAGTACAAAATATGTGGCTAACATCCAGGTCTCAAGATGTTTTTGCATCATCTCTTATACCGCATGAATGCATTATCATTGTGTAAACAGAAAACAAATATCTTAGTATTAACTATACTCTGGTCCTAATTCCAAACGTTTATAATTGGGCAAAGTTATGAAATAACTTCAGTGATATATTAGCTCCTTTATAAACTTGGAAATCATAAGCTTAGGAACCATTCTTTTGGGTACAAAACTAAATCTCTGCCAACCCAGAAAAACAGGTACCAAATTTGTTTGTAAACTCTCCCAGAGAAAGATATTTCACGATCCTGTCAGCACGGTACTCTCCTGGCTCAGGGTCCTTGTAGTTGGAGATGCCCTCATTACAGACTTCCATTTTCCTGTAATAACGGCACCTTTCTTCAGATTACTGCCGGAGGTTAGAAAAAATTCCACCACCCCTCAGCGTTTTTCCTCTCGACATAATGTGTAAGGAGGCACCACCATGAGGTAGAATGAGATCTGGATTAAATCTGGGTCCAACTCCCATGTACTAGCTCTTGGGATCACAGGAAGTCCCTTTACTGCACACGTTCTTCTCACCCAAAATGTGTGTCTCTTCAGCTAGCTGGAGGATTCCTCTTTTTTTTTTTTTTTTTATGGCTTAAGTACATTTTACTGATTTTCTTTACTGCTGGAGGTATTTCATTGGACAGATTTGCAGGCATTTCAGAGGAATGCACGTATGAATACAGAATAAACATATGTGAACAATGAGAAAATATTAATGGTATTACTATTAGCTGTATGACCTACTGGTATGGTGGTAAGATACCGCTACGACACACATTCTCTCTCTCTCAGAAGGAAGACTAGAAGGACTGAGATCATATTATTTACACATTCTTTCTTCCATGAGTTTTTCTGTATTCTTTTAGAAAACCTCAAATTTTTCTATAACAAATGATTTTATCAGAAAAAGAAAACAAACCCAAAACAGTAACTGTTACTTTCCTAAAGGATATATGTTTGGGACATATACTGACCTGGTTACATTTTTTTTTTTTGAACTTCAGAAAATATCTGCTAACCTTGAAAAGAACTGAGCTACAGTTAATGACAATGGCACATATCCTAGATTACTAACCAATACAAGCTCCACCTGCCATCTTGCCCTCTTTATTGTCTTACTTGACCAACTGACCACCCACAGTCAACCTCTCAAGACAAATCACACTCCAGGAGTACAGAATATTTGTCTTACTCTTTAGGAAATCTTTGGTGCCAATTCTAAAATGTTGATATCAGTTTTGGTGAAAAAAGAAAATTCAGTATTTTCCTATAGTTGAATAAACTTCACAAATAAATGCATTTATTTTCCTGTAATAAGGAGGCATGGAAATTGTGCCAAACTTGGAAAACAGAAGTCATGCAAATACATTCCTCAGGCATGAACGCTCTCCCTCACAAAACTTTCTTAGGCAGGCCTTTCGCTGTCTTGTTTTTCATCAGCTTTTGCAGTTCTAGAGCATGGCACAGACATGAGAGGTGAAGCACCGTGCCATATAAATTATGATGTATAACAATACATAAATTACACTTTTACAGCAACCTTCAAAAATCAATTTTGGATGCTCCCACACAACCTGCTGACTTGTGTTTCTTGCTCCTGGCACATATTAGGAAAAGCTTAGTTACGTACCTTCCATAGCCCTGCTCTAAAGCACACGGCAGGAGCGCACTAACCCTGTCACAGAAAGTCTGCGATAAGATTCTGATGACCTAATGTAAACAGTCCGGATACTCAATAAAAGTTCAACAAAACACGTCTTCTAAACTTCTGTTTCCAGGACCCCACTCATTGCCCACAGTTTTTGGAGGGAGCTGTGGTGAGGGCTGAGTGCCCGTAAAACTCTCTGGAACTATATAAACTCTGTGTGAGTCGCGGACAGGTCAGAAACTATCATTTTTCCCCTTGAGTCATCTCCAGAAAAAAACACGACATCACCAACACCGTTGCTTCCTTTTTAGTAAGAACATAGCCTCTCTTTGCCATAGCTGTATGGAAATGAGCAGTTAATACTGACTTACGTGATAACTCCAAATATTTACTCACATACAGATTAGACTTAGCCAAGGCATAAGATTAGCATTAGCAATTCACATACATGGAGCCAAAAAGCACTTTGTTTGGAAAAACAGGGCTGATCTTCCCAGCGACTGATTTGGTAAGGCTAAGTGAGGGCTGCACGGAGGCAGATGGCTGTTAACAATGTACAGATTAGCGGTGCCCTGCCTGGCACTCACATGTCAAAGGAACCTGAATGCTTTTCAAATCCCTCCTTTCATTTTTGAAGCATAACGAATGACGGGAAACACTGTGAACAGAAATCTTTGTTCAGGTAAAGGCTCGGAGAACAACTGGGAAAATGTATTGCCGAGACAACAAAACATGTGCCCCTACCTGCTGGGACCTCAGAATGGCGGCATCGATCTCCTCCACCTTTTGAGTGATGGTATCGCTCACTAATCGGTAGCGCTCGTTGTCCTCAGCCACCATTTTTTCAAGTCCTTCCCTCGCCCTCCACGGTACCAGTTCCAGTAAAGCACTGCTCACTTCGTTAAGGGAGTCCAATAAGGCTTTGCTGCTCTTAGCTTCCTTTTTCAGTTCCTGAAAACAGAATTAAGAAAACATACAAATCTGGGGAGTAATTCTCAAGAGTTTGAACAGGCTTTTCCTTTCCCTGTCATTGGCCCTAAAGTCCTTTGCAGGCCAATAATGCCAGGCTTTGGCCGCTGAGTTTTAGTTGAGTTCTAGAAACCTTTGTTATTTAAAGCTATTCCGTAAAAAGCAAAGTGTTTTCCTGAGGCGTTTCAAAGAACAATTCACTGGTCAACATGGCAAAGATTTTATCTTTGAACTTTAATATAAATGTTTAATATCTGAGAAACAAAACCAAGCAAGTTGACATGTATTATTCTTTGCTTTCTGGTAACCTCTAAGTAATCAGGCACCAGAAAAGTAAAATAAAGAGGGAAGTCCAAGCCAGAACTAAAGTGACCCTCAAAATGAGAACATATTGGCTTTACATCATCCCAGTTGAATCATTCTACAGACTCAGTGAGCCTGACCTCCCCAACTCCCTTTCACCCACCTGTGATCCTACTTCAGGGGTGATAAAAACAGAGGCCCTCTCTGAAGAGAAGAACCATTACCATGACAGAACACCACTTTGGCAATATAAGTAGAAAAGCTACCTCGCGCTATGCATCTATCTTAGAAAAATATGGTTATTCTAAGCAAATTATGTGTATCTCTAAAACGATCATTTTTTTTTTTTCCTTTCTGTTTTCATCATTCTGTCTCTTGTGTAACAAACTATACTCCCAAGCATAAGACTCTGGAAACAAATTACGATGTGCTGTTTTCATCTCTGGGCTCCTAAAAGTTTTAAACCATTGATTTGCTGCCAATTTCTCTTGGGTCCCCACCCAGGGAGGCATCCTTCAGTCTGTTAGGAATGACCCAAAACTGCCTCCCTAAAAGAGAACGCGCGGATCCCAAACACGTAGATCAGAGCGTACTTTCTGTCTCGCTTGTGCTTGGCTTGCTGCATCTCCCGTCAGGACCTGCGTCTCGTAGGAGAGTAATTCCACCTCCACTCTGTCCAGCCAGGCGCAGAGCTCCTCACGCGTGGAGTGCAGCCGCCTCGAGAGCTGCAGCGCCTGTTCCAGGGTCTTGGCTACATCCGTGCTCAATTTCGTAATGTCTTTGTACCTGGCTTTAATAGCTTCCAATTTATCTTGAATTATTAAAACTTCATCACCTAAAATTTCAAAGGCATGTTAGATCTCCAGAAAGGAAAGAAAAGGTAGAGGGAGGGTTTCTTCAGATATTATTATACACTGGTGAGATTTTTCTGGGGAGGGGAAAAAAAAGGGGGACATTTTCCCGAAGATGATCTGACCCAAGAGAAGCCTTTTTCAGCTTTTAATCTTTTCCCCAGGATTTCTGGCAAATCTCAACAGCTCTGAAAACACAAATATAAAATTGGAAAGGGCTACAGTGCCTTTGGCTACGTGAAAGCATCATCTTTGCATCTAACTATATGGTGTTTTCAGTTTTCAAGCAGAGGCGCTGAACACAGCTTGGGTTCAAATACTGACTCTGCAGCTTGTTACCATGTATAAGACAACCTCTCTGTGCCCTTGGTCACTCATCATTACATCGGGATAAGAACAGAATCCACCTCGTAAGGCTGTGATGAAAATTGAATGAGTTTATGTGCAAAGTGTTTAGAACGGTGCCTGGCCTATGTGTACGTACGCACCTGTGTGTGTATGTGGCACACAGGTGGTGTGTGCATGTATATATACATTAAAAATACTAAACTCATCTGCAGTGTTTCAGCAGATCCTCACTCGACTCTTCCTTGTTCTCAGACACACAGAAAAATTGCGTCCTGGGCTTCAGACTCCTAGTCCAGGGTTCTAGATACTATATTGAATTCCCCCAACTCATAATGATTGTCACTTGCCCGTACCACAATACGGACGCTGAACTGGACGTGGGCACAGTGAAACTTTCCTAAGGCTAAAGGAATGACCAAAACAAGTCATTCTGTGTCTGTTTTCTTAGTGGGTTTAAGCATGGAGAAATGAAGCCTGGGGGTAGCCGCGGTGTGCGTCACGAAGTGCAAACTATCGAACACGGGGAAAATGTGTCTACCACCTATGAACTCATGCGGTACCGCCGCCTCCCACAAGCGGAAAACTCAACGTAACTCTGCTGTGGGCTTCTCGGACGGTGTCCCATGCCACAGTGCTTTGTGTTATGAGTAATATGCACAACTTCCATTAAGAACTCAAGTGAGATCATGAGAAAAAAAGTGAGATCATATTCCAAAACCCCCTGGGGTTTCAGTCTTCAAAGCATTCTGCAGAATGAAGTCTTGGAGTGGCCCCAAAATTATAAAGTATTCTGTTTTCCCCTTTCCCTAAAATATTTAGAAAGCAATGCAGAAATGCTAACTGCATGATGAGTTGATTTGAAAGATTCTCACCTGTTGTTTGTTTTAGAAGTTCTAAACCATTTAGTAACGCCTGATCTACATTTTGTTTTCTGAGTAGGATGTCCTCTTGCAGAACCTAAAAACAGGTACCATTTTTATGTGGTGGGGGGGGGAAATTTAAATAACAGTTAGCTTTGGTTAATCTTAGAGAACTCTGTGTTTCACAGAGATTTAAGTAAACACCTCCCATTTTCAACTACTCATTCCTGTCACCGCCCCCCCACCCACTGTCTCCCCTTCCTCTCTAAACTATCCTGACCCATGTCTCATGTATGGCTACCCTAATTCACACACTCTCCTTTCCAGAAAACGGCCTATGTGAAGATATTGGACTACTGGTTAAATATGGGTCTTTGTATACAACCCTAAAACAACAAAGGAAAAGTGAAAAATCTGGCTATTGGATAAATTCAATCTTTTCTGAAAGTGACTTCATTAGAACTAATCTGTATACCCAAAGTCTTTTTTGAGTACAGCAATTCACCGAAATCATTAAGAACATAAAGTAATACAGAAATAAGGAAGACAGAAAATAATGACAACTGAAATGAAAAAAATAACATAAATAAAAATACCCGAAGTTCAGACTGCTGCTTCCAAAGCCCCTCAGTGCTGTAATCCTGGACTGAGAGCTTGCTCAGTTTGTCATGCACTTCATTCAGCCAATTCATCAGCTCAACTTCATCTTCCCCAAAAATCTTAGCATTACATAAGGCCTGCTGGAGGAGCTCAGACCTGCTGTGACTTTTCTCTTGAATCTCAATGTACCACACTTGAGAGGAGTCTAATTTATTTTGCACCATATCTTTATCCTCCCTGGAGCTCAAAACCTTTAAGGATTGGCCAATGCTAACAGCCTGGTGTAAATGTTTATTGTGATGGATGATGTCATCTTCTAAGGCCTAAAATAAAGTTTAAAAAAAAAAAGAGAAACAAAAAGGATGTACAAATAAAAATGAAAACATAAATAGAACGAAAGAATGACATTTGAAATGGGCTGTTGGCAATCATGCATAACACAACAGTATATAACTCAAATTTATGACATAAAACCACAGAGGAGATGGAAAGCTGAACCTTACTAATGTGCAATGGGTATCTTACTTTGTGCTGTGCAATTTGTTCCTCAAGTTTAGACGCTTGGGTTCCTATGGGCTCGCAATTCGCCAGCCTCTTTTCTATGGTTGTAAGCCACTCATTCAATGGTTCTAGGGTTTCATGAAATTGCTGTGCCACCACCGAGATACCTTCCAACTGACGATTCCTATTCAAGTGCCAAGATAAAGGTCATTTAGGGATGAAGAATGTGTGAAATATTCAACAAAAATCTTTACTCATGCTCTTGCATTCGAAACATTTTTTGTGGAAAACATCTAAGGTTAAAGTTAAGATCTCTCACGTTTAAAGGGCATACTAAAATAGTTCTCCTACTAAATGAAATTAAAAGTGAACCACAGTACCTAAGTATTATGAAACTCTTAAGAAGTTTGGTTACAATACTTACAATAATGATAGCTGTATAATAATAACAGCAAATGTTTTAATAACAATAGCAGCAATAATAATGACAGTAAAAATAATTTATTGAACACATATTCTGCTCCAAGCCCTGTACTAAGTGTTTTATATTTTAATTAATTTCAATCAGACCACCAGTTACCATGATTGCCTTAATCAACTGATCAAAATTGGATTCAAATTTTGAAGACCACCGATAGATACCCCCACGGAATGAACAGGGATTCCTACTAAAATTGTGTGTCAGGTATATTCTCCACACTCCCCCTTACCCCAAGTACAGGGTCAGGTATATTTCCCAAAAGCAAAGTTAATGCTTATGGATTAAAATATCATGAAAGAAGAGAAATATTCTTCAGACTTTTACTTGTTTGCAATACACTTTTATATAATTTGAAATGCTTCTAGAAAACCCATTGTTTCCTCAGTTAAAAATTTACCATGAAAGTGAAAACCTACTTCCCCCATCCTCAGTTTTCACCTAAGGCCAGAGATTGTGCTGGTCTCTATACTGAGAAGCTGACTCAATATCAAATCCTGGGACCAAGAGTTGTTGTCCTAACTTTTTATCATGTTTGATTCTTAGGGAATCACGTGATTTAAGAAATTCTCTTTCTGTGGAGACCAAAGGAATTCTAGAAAATTGGCACATGCTACTGGATACAATTTCTGTATCATTTTATCACAAACTACATATTCCTATTGGTCTTAAAACTCGCAGATGAAATACATTTGATCTTTTAAAAAAATGAATAAAATGATTATACTATTTTTGACTTCTGAATTATCACTAAATTCAAATATCCAATCATCTAGAATCAGTGAAAATAAGTTATTTTGTGGCTAAGTTTAGTTTACTGTGATTTAAATTGTGAGTGACTTTATTAATCTGTGTAGGAGTCATAATATGACCACTACCCTTCCATCTAATACCATTGTGAGGAAGGTTTAGGACAAGAAAGCCATTGTGGTAGTAAAGCAGGGATCTAGACATTCATTTATTTTTTAAAAAGTACTGAGAGTATCTCCTATGGCAGCTAGGGCACAATGTCCTGGGCATTACACAAAGGGATAATCTCCTGAAACATATTATGGATGTGGACCTGTTAAGGACATGGAGCTTTTAGCCTCCTTAGGAGTATCTTACTCTATGGTCCTACAGCTATAAATTCTACTCTGATATCCAAGATGAGACAAATCCTTCTCTCCACCATTGTAGTTCCAAAGAAGGTAGCAATTTATGGAAATAATCATTCTGTTCAGTGGTTCATCTATTTTCAACTCAACCAGTCTATGTGGCTACGGTTACACTTCAGTGTAGCTTCTACTCAACACTGGTCAATGCGATGCCAGCACGGAGAATGAAAACATGAATCTAAAAACAGGCTGACTGCATGCCCTGCAGACCACGCTCCAGACCTCTCAGCCTTCATAAACGTCACAGCACCCTTCCATCTACTTCATTTCTTAGCTAACTCCTACTCCTCTAAAACACAGCTTAACTGTCATTTCCCTCCCCCCAGACTTGGGTCTTCCTATTGTATGCTTCCACAACACCCTATGGTTTTGCTCTGAAACATCACATTTGTCATTACTTTCCAACGGCTATAAGACTCTACTAGACTGTACCCTGAGGACCGAGATGATCTGTCTGGTTCACCTCTATAACCTAAGGCCTCGCTCCGTGCCTGATACATAGCAGGTGGGCAGTCACGACGTCATAAATAAATAAATTACTCTTGAGGGAATTATTTTTCTCCAACTAAAGAGTTGCAATCATTTGATGACCCCAAGACCTTACCATTAGAGGAACGAAGAGAGGGGCAATGACAGCCCTTGCTCCCTGTTCACGTACACGGTAAACATAGGAAAAGGAGATCTAAAGAAAAGCATTCTCAAAATGCAAACTATCAGTACGAAAGCCTTTGCTCCTCTTTCGAAAGACGGAAGAGTTTCAGTTACCTCGTTTCTGCTTTATTAAGCAGTGCCTCCCATCTACTATCCAAGAGGCTCAGCTGTTTCAAAATCTTCACTTTATCTGCAGGTTCTGCTGTAGCAGCAATTTTTTCTCCTTCTCGTTTGATGACCTCCACGGTAGATTTGCGGTCATCCAACAATCTTTGGAGAAGCTTGAGACAGAACATGACACACCAAAAGCAAAAGGGGTGGGGGGGGGATAAAAGAATAACTGTGTTCACTAATGGAAAACTCAGTCTAAGTACTTTTCATATGTGACAAAAATACGTATTTGATATGGAGTCACATAAAAAAGTAGGATTTTAAAAATAACTCATTTTGTCTAGTAGTGATTGATTGCTATTTTGTCAGACACTGTGACTGGGGCTTTTCATAGCAGATAAAACTAATACTGATAAGGCCATCAAGCCCATTCATTATTAATTTTTTTAATATAAAATAATGGGGGTGGAAGGTGGTGCTGAAGGGTAACTCCACTGCACTGAAAGTACAAAATCCCCGTTATTGTAACAAAATCGGAATACCCTAAACCTTCAACAATCACCTGTCCTACTGAGACAAGATTATTACAAATCATTACTGTTTTTGACACCTTTCCCCATGTTAAACAAACGATTATGGACAGGGCAGCTAAGACTCAGACCAAGTTTACAAGCCAGTGAGGCTAAAACTCAAGGCTCCTGCCTCTCTTTATTAGGTGGAACTAGCTCCTAAAATCCTTCAGGAGGCTGGAAACTAAAAAAGAGCCTTTACATATCATTTCCAAAAGGAACAGGGAGAGGATGGAATAAGTCAGAAGTCCCCAAAGCTGGCTAAATAAGACTAGCATTTCAGGATTTAGCAGCAGAAAAAAATCCAATTTAATTCTAAGCAAACCTTTCAAAAAGCCTGGGAGGGGATGTTTGACAGAAGTAGCCAGAACTCAGGATTACCTTGCTCTAATCTAATCAAAACGATTATTTCATGAGCAAGTGCTAAGCACAGGGACTGTGTTATTAGCAGTGAGGAAGGCACAGGTATATGAAATGCTAAATACTCCTTCACTGCTTCTTTAATCTGATCCTGACTGATAGTTAAGGATTAAAGAAATGCACAGTTACCTCGAGGTAAGAAGCTAGAAGAGTATCCTCTCGCTTTCATTTTGGGACAACCAAATCAGGTGGTTAGAGGAACACGTTTAAAAAGAAGGGGAGACATGCAAACTCTCTTGATACAGGTTACAGTCGTTATAAAATCAAGATATAACAGGTGGTTTAGGCAGTAAAGAGAACTAATTAAATGGATTACTGCTGATAAACTTTAATAACAAAGCCTCCAGCAGTTAAGAAAGCAAAACCAACAAGGATGTTTTGTTCGCTAAACATAGTTCATTGAGTTTGGGAGAATAACAAAGGTTTAAATTAAATACTGAATGGCAGCAGTTATATTATTCTATTTAATATTATATTTTACTTATTAAATAAACATTACTTTGTTACATATCATATAGTACATATATTATATAAAAATCTTGCAAATGCAATGTTTCCTGTTATGTTTCTGTAATTCTTATCTTTAAATCTATTTCTAATAGGTTAATTCCCAATACACTAGAGTCTTCAAAGAATTTTTAGAGATAGTACTGATTGTCAAAACTAAATTAAGCCTCATAATCCATTCCCTTCTTTTCAAAGTTCCACACAGGAAAAATCTTACCAACATGCTGTGTGCTAGGCCCCTCCCATATGCCACTTCAAGTCATGGCTGACAAATTGTCTGAAAATGTCACTAAACTCTTGCTAACTGACCACCACCATCAGGAGCGCAGAAATTTTTTTGTATGTTATCATCCCTTTAACAAGTGTGTCTTTCTTTCCAACTTGGTCTTGCACTAGCAGTGTTAAAAGACACAATAGCATATTCCTTACCATATACGAACCAAATATTTACTTCTTTAGCACAGGCTGAGTCACAGGAAACTGCCTGTATTTAATCTATAAAGAAGTAGTAAGAAATACAGGCTTCCAGTTATGGGATGAGGGAGGCACGGGGATGAAAGGCACAGCACAGGGAATACAGTCAGTGGTACTGTAATAGTGTTATATGGGGACCGATGGTAGCCCCACTTGTGGGGACCACAGCATGACATATAGACTTGTTGAATCACACTATATTGTACACCTGAAACTCATGTAACTTTGTATGTCAACCATACTTTAAAAAAAAAAAAGCCAAGTTCATATAGATCAACCTAATATATAAGGGAATGGTATTTCTGCCAAAGTCACCTTTCAGTGAGTGAGGTTTCCCTTGACTACCCTACTGGAAACTGCACGCACACACCTGACTCCACCCCAGCACTTCCTGTCCTCCTTCCTTGCTCTGGCACTTCCTGATTCTTACCTCCCATCCCTGCTTTATTTATCACTTGCTAACTTATCACAATTTACTTACTTTTACTGTCTCTCCCTCTTCCTCCCTGCCCACTAAACCTTAAACTCAATGAGGAACTTCCATCTTTTCTATTCAGTGACTATCTCCAGCACCTGAAACAATGTCGGACCCATGGCAGATGTTCAGTAAATACCTGTTGAATGACTAAAAAATAACGTCTAGAGCATCAATACTGATCAACTAGAATATTCTGTTGAGACAAAGAGAGTCTTGAGGAAGATTTTTACTCTCCTTATTACAATTTAACATGAAACACAACACAACAGTATTGCTAACTTACCTTTTGCTCTTGTATCTGGGCCTTCACCACTTTAAACTCAGCTGACGGGGGCTTCTGATTGGCCACCAGCTCCTCGGTGTCCACCATCCAGCTAAGCAGGGACTCCAGGGCATCCTGGAACCGCCCACAGTGCAGCAGGGCCTCCTGCAGCTGGGCTGCTCGCTGAGCCACCTGCAAAGTTACAGTTGCATCAACTTATGTGCTTGTTCCATAAAAAGTGAAAGTTGTCCACCAGCCACCACTTTTCATGCTCCTCTTCCCAACTGGTCACAAATTTTCTTTTCCTTTTCACTGAAATCTGCCCAAAGCATTGACAGTGGGCAGGACTGTGGCAGAAAGGAGTCAAAGTTTAGCAACCAAACCAAGAAGAAAAGGTTTCAATCCCAAACAGTAATGTAAAAGATGAAATCTTCGAGATTTTGGAAATGCCAAATAAATTAATGATTAGCCATGAATAATATGAATATTATAAGGTTACTGAAACAATGCCTAATTCATTTTTATCAGTTTCCTTTTGATTTGTTTTTTACTTCCTACGGGTGAATATTTTAAAAGACTAAGCTAAAAAAAAAAAAAAACTATTACGGTAGAGAGAAACAGATTGTTATTTTGCTAGGCAAAATACCTGTAAAGTATCCGATTAAATTCTGCTAGCTCCAAGTGCTAGAGTCCTTTTTTGCCAAACCAGGGCCTTTGTATTCTAGTAAATGGAGTCTCTGTGTCCTACAGAGAGATATCCTATTGCCCTTCTCATAGATCTTTTCCTTTAGGACTGAAAAAGTAGTTGGCAAGATATTTTAAGTATCATGGAATACATTTACACCTGACACTACATTCCAATTGTGTCTGAAGGGCACTACAATACGAATCAGATTTTAAAGAAAGATAAATGTAGTTTTGAGATCTGGCAACAATTGCTTAAGATTTCAAAGCAGAGAAAACTATAAGAACAAACACCACCACCACCAGATGAGCATGCCAACCCCATAACAATGTCCTGATCATTTACATCACGCGGAGGGCTGCCATGGTGTTTCAGCATTATCTCCTTAAGGCATCAGAGCATTCTTTTTCAGGGTTTTCCCTCATGGACATTTAGAGAGAGGAGTACATCTTGTGAGTAAAGTAAAATTTAGAGTTAAGAGTCATAGCGAGGGTGGTAAACCCTTTAGTCCAAGGCTGACAGAGAGACACAGTGCGCTCACCTGCACAGTGCGATGGACTGTACAGGGTGAAACTAGTTGCCAACATTTGAAAATTAGGTTTCACAAAAAAATGAGATTTCCAGGTTCCTTTGAAAGTAAGTAGACTATCTGACAACAGTAAACCTAGATCCCTACGCGGAATGATTTGCTGGAGGCTAATACCGACTGCACCTTGCACCTCAGCATGAGGTCCTGGATCATGGGCTCCCAGCCGTCGCACTGGCACGACAGTGTCTCTACCAAAGTGAAGAGAATGACAGGGAGAGGTCCTATTTCACTCAGCTCACTTCTTTCATTCACACTGCCCACTGACCTCCTGCGGGCATCTGAGTTTGAGCCCCCCAGTTCACAGCAATATAAAAAGGGAGGCATGTGTAGGGAGGTTTAGCTGTTAGAAATATGATTAGTCGTCACAACCAATGCTAGAGAATAAATAATCAACAGAAACGATAATGGAGGGGATGAAGAAATTACCTTCTTGTTGAGAGTCTTCCAGCGTGCGTTGACGTTGTCCAGGTCATGCTCCAAACCCTGCGTGCTGGTGCTTTTAGCAGCGCTCTGGATAAGGCCTTGACCTAACCAGTTTACATCTTGCTGCTTAACCTGCAAAGGTTCAATCTCTTCTTTTTGGAATACCTGCGGTTGGAAGAGCAATAATTTATACAAATTATCTAACAACCACCAAATACAAACATTTGTTCAATGATCTGGTACCCGTTATTACAGGTAAAAATAACTTTTGTTATCTCTTCATATGTCACAGCTACCTTATGAAAAACAGAAACTAAACTAAGTATAAATTCATAATATGACAAAACCACTCAGGAATTTTAAGGAATTTTATTCTAAGTACCTTTAATCAGATTACCTATAAAACCAAGAAAAGAGTTTATCTGTCCTCTCTCTATTGCTTCATTAGCATAACACTAGATACTTCCTATCATTCCAATTTAACTCTAGTAGAAAAAAGTATGCAATATGCCAAGGAGCGAAATGATAAGATGGGCCTGAGAAGAGCCTTACTGGGCAAGGAGCCTTACAAGCTCCTCTACGGATACTGCTGCTAGCGGGTAACTGTTGAAGTTTGAGACTCAAACTGGAAAAGAAGGTCAAGAACAAGATGCTGAGGTGAGCCAAGAGGCCAATCTATAGCTTGCCAGAGGGGTGAAAATACAGAGCTAGGAAAAGAGAAGGGATGTCAGCAGGCACTGCAATAGTATGGGTCCCTACCCACCCAGCCTCCTCAATGACTATCAAGACACCAACGGCCTTGCAAGAGCACGGAGCCCTCACCCTGTGGATGTGCTCACACACCTGTCACCAGCACAGCAACTCTGGTTACTCTCTGGTCACTGCCTGGCACTGCCAGCCATTTGCCAGAATTCTCCCTCGGACTCCCAGTCCCATCCAACTTATGGTCCCCAAACGCCTGTAACAGGCAAAAAATCTCACGTGCTAGAGTAAAATGCAAGTTCCACGAAAGCAGAAATGTCTATTTTCCTGATAGTGGTTCTATGTCCTGGAGCTACCACAGTACCTACCTCATAATACATACCCCATAATTATTTGCTGGATGAGTATCAGTACAGAAAAATTATATTTACATCTTGGCGCGGATGACATTAACCCCGCAAAGGGATAACACTGATAATACATCAACTCTTTCATAGAGATACAAATGTTTTAAATATGGGGCCTAAGGGATGTCATAAAGAAAATTAACTAAACCAAGGAAGGAAAGTTTCAGCTAGATACTAAGACGAGACAAGGTTCAGGGTTTGAGTCATTATACTACAGGGCACTATATATCAATAGTCCAAGTGAATGAACAGTTAACAGAATATGTGAAAACATTAAAAAGGCAAATAACAAAATAATACTTAAAAAATTACAGACACCATATGGAAAGTGATTTTCACAGATGTAGAGGCTACAAGAGAAACTCCTCAGACTCTGGCCTGACGCGTAGCACTCAAGATAGTCCTGTGTTACCGCATGAGTGAGTAAATTTAGAAAGAGCAAACAAATAAATGATCATTTCCCTTAAAAGTCTCCTCTCAGCTAAAAGCCCATGTTTCTTCTTCTAAATAAAATCCTTACAGACAATTTCCACACTGGCTCATTGTTTCTACATAACAGTACTATAAACGTAAACAGTCAATTACACATAATCGAAGAAATAAGAACTGAAATCACTGAGGAAAAAAAAACAGCTTTCAGTTATCTAATAAGTTAACACAAAGTTGCAGCAAGGGGGTGAAAAAAGAATTTGGTACCACCTTTCTACTTCTCTTTACCACTTCTAGGAACTAATAGCTATGGATATATTTTACTACTTACAGAGAAGGGGGAGTGGTAAGAAAACTGCGACTTCGTAATTCCTGGAACTTGCCAGGGA
Organism: Ailuropoda melanoleuca; assembly: GCF_002007445.2. Classification (NCBI taxonomy): domain Eukaryota; kingdom Metazoa; phylum Chordata; class Mammalia; order Carnivora; family Ursidae; genus Ailuropoda; species Ailuropoda melanoleuca. The sequence goes on from NC_048236.1 coordinate 13,909,987, forward strand.
AAAATTCCACTCTCCCTCTCGGATAACATTCAGGACAAAAAATTTAATATAATGTTCTAGTAAATTGCCTTCACCTCTGATCTTGGTCTTAAAGAAATCAACTTTAGGGTTGCACATCAGAGTAGGTCTGGGTGAGTCTGTGGTAATTTTCTGAAGTGCTACAAAAAAATATGGGTTAAAAAAGAGAACTACTGAAGAATTTATATATTCCTAAGAGCTTAATTACTTTCTACAAATAGACTGCAAAATCCTTCACATAAAAAAAGTACTTTTAAGCTTTTAACCTGGTATGCCATTTAACACGTGCTCAAGGAAAGGGTAACGCGGACCGGAGCAATTATTTCCTAGGCTGGGAAGAGGACCTTTTCTGATACTGTCTAAATTCCTTATCTCTCAGTGGTAAGAAATACCTAGGAAAAGAGACTTTCCCCCTAATCTAACCCATAAGCACACAAACACAAAGCTTAAAATAAAATAAAATTGCCTCTGAGGCAGAGTTTACCAGAAGAGCTTAGAAAAAATACCAAAATAGCTGAACTTCAATCTGAGAGGGAAGAAAATAATTACAGGCTCGATGAACAACCCTTACTTAGGACAAGGCTGCACCCTTTACTTTCTTACCTCATTCACCGCTCACAAGTTAGGAGCTATAATGACTGCAAAACACAGCACAACTTCTCTACTTCCACATTCAGAGCTACTGAGAGATTTTTAGCACGTTTAAAATGTCCTTAATTTCAGCAGACAACTTCGCAGGCCACAACAATGTAATACTGGGTGTTTGTACCTTCATGACTGGGCCTGTTCAACCTTAATAAACCCAAAATAACTCCCCTTAAATGGCAGTGTCTTAAACCACAATTTGTGTAAAAGCCTGATGATGTTAACACAATCTCACAGGGAAGCATGCTAAATGCAGGGGAATAGCCACCCACCACCTGCACCATCAACGGGACTCCAAACAGCTGGGAATAATCAGTCTTCTAAAAAATGGTCCCTAATTAATTTGTTATAATGATCAACTTATCAATACCGGGCATCTTGTAGGGTACTCGGCAAGCCCCCAAAGGTAAAAGACTGGATTTGAGCATTATTAAAAACCCTAGTGACCACTTTACAACAGACCCACAAACTCCTGGCATTGCAGTTTCACATTCCCGTTAATTACCTGAACTGACTGAAAGCCATTACAGACTGGGTCCAATATTCCTGCCTGGGCCCTTGCTTTTCGGGGAGCTGCTTGCCTTCTTACTGGCGTGAATTTCGGGGAATACTTCCTATGGACCACCTCCATCTCCTGGGCAGCAAGGGGCGCCTCCACTTCCTCTTTAGATGCTATGTTGGATTCTTCTGGATCACAGGGTGTCAACAGTGTCACATTTTTTACTGAACTTGGGCTACCACACTCTGCATCGTTTCCCTCCAGATCTGTGAGAGAGAGATGCAGAGGCTCAAGAGAATCTTCCATCAGTTCCCTACTTTGTGCTGTGATTTGAGATCCTCCTGTTCTGTGTGTTTTCCCTTCGTCTCCAGGGCTAGAAATGCACTGGTTTTCTCCACCTCTTGGCGTAATTAAGGGATCACACTTAACAGTGCTGTCTTTCAAATCATTCTGCAAGCAGCAATCTTCACCAGGGATTTCCCTTTGACCACTTACACATTTTGTTTCCTCTGGTGGAGAAACATCATGTGAAATCATCCTGAAATTTTCATCAGGGTGGGCACTTCTACACGAAAGCAATGGGATTTTCTGTTCACTAATGGAATACACAGAAAAGAACGGTCCGTAGTGCTCTGCTATATGAATATCTTCGGCAGAAGACAAGCTTCTAATTCGTGACTGGTCTCCAGTTAAAATGCCCTGTTTTTCCTCCTTCTCTGCTGGAGGGCTACATAACCCAGAGTCCTCCTCCTCCGACGTGAGAGAATTAGTGCCCCATCTGCACTTGCTGGCCTTGGTAACGGCATCTGACATATCCGTAGGTTCAACAAAAGAGCTTTCGCTTTTGTTTGCATAATCCATAAAATTGGCTGGGACAAACATTCGCCATGACCGTCTATGTTCTTTCTTTTCTGCGTGGGATTTGGCTTTGGGTAATCCTGTGGTTCGAATGATATCGCTATTTAGTTTGAGCGCATCAAAGATCATCTTTTCATCTAGTTTGTTAGCTTCACGACCTCTCAGCTCAAAAACACTGGAAGAAGCAAGGGCACCGTTAGAGCATAAAGAACTGACATCCAGTGTTCTGTGACTGTAGGGTAAAGTCCGATCTGTAAAATGCCTGGAAGACAGGCTGCCCTTTGAACCAGAGTCTATCTGTTCATTTAGTCTAACGGTGTCATAGATGGACCGCTGTGGGACGTAACAGTCCTCGATATTTAGGTCCTCTTCTTCACCTTTCCCTACACATGGGGGATTCTGACGTAAACAGTCTGGTCTGCTGAGGGGCTTCCCCATTTTGTAGAGAGTTAAGACAAATATTGCAGCTCTTGACACAGAAAATAAGAAATAAGGTAAAGCATCTTTCAAAGAAGTACACTTCTGACCAGGGCTGTAAAGTGTCCTCAGCATAAGACATATGCTCAAATAATAGAGGTCGTGATCTATGAGGTGTTTACAGTCAACATCAGTGCATCACTCTAAATGCAACTATCCTTTCACCTGGTTGTTTTTAAAAGGGTTCTAAAAAATAAAGTGCATCAAGAACACAGAACAGAAATCTCCTGCCTCCCCCTTCCCCAGTCCCCGAAGTTCCCTATCACGCACTCCAAAACACAGAAAACAAACAAAACAAACACACACTTAACAGTGGCTCGAACAATCAAAACATTCCATTGTCAGTCCATGTCCCTTTTTAGTCTAATTTTGCATCTGAGATGTCCAGGTTAAAATTTCCAAATGAGCAAGCATTTTTAACAGGCTGAATGTTAATATTGGCAGAACTCTGTTTAACCGTAATCCACTTAAGGACAGCTTGCAAAACTCCATCTCCTTTATAAATAAACCATGCTTCAGAAACTTAAAAGACAAACACAGGGACCATGTCTTGTTCAGATCAAGGCACAAACCAAATCTTCAGAGAAAAATAAGTTGTCTAATGCTGTTAAGAAAGTTAAAATCTTCTTTTACTTTTTTTGGGTGTAGCTATAAATAATCTTGATTCAAAAGGCAGTTTTTCTTCCCATATTAAGCTTCTTCGAGGCTACCCAAAGGAAAAAAAAATAGACTTTTGGACAGGCAAGCCAGGACGATCCAGCAACCGTTTAAAGTAAACAGAAAGCACGGTGTACTATAAACTCCCCTTTAAAAAAAAAAAAGCCATTTCCAAAGAGTCTTATCTGATCTTCTTTAAGGCTTATTCCACCTGAGGAAACTGCAGCAAAGAAGGAGCTCCGGGTTTCCTCTAAGGCACAAGCAGCGCAATTCACATTCAGCTGAAAACCGAGACTACTCTAGCCTTTGAAACTGACCAACTGTGGCCGCGGTTTGGCTTTCATTTTAGCTACAGCTGGAGAGAGGCAGTGGCCGCCGGCGGGGGAGGCAGAAAAGGAACTCCAGCAGGGACGTCCTGCGCTGTGCCCAGCTCCTCGGGGCAGCGCGGTCCCCGGCAGGCATCCTCCCGAACCAGGGCGCTTCCAGCAACGCCCTCTCTCGTCGAGCAACAGCCGCTCGCTCCCTTCGCGGCGCTGCGCTCAGGGCGGGCAGCTCGATCACTTCGCTGCTACGCCCTCCCGCGACTTAACTTCGCAGTCATCTTTTTCTCGGACTCCTGGCCTCCTCTCGGGAGCCGGCGAGCTGTTTCAGGGGGAGGTACCTAGAGGCCGGGAGGCTGCAGTACAACAGCTTGGTGGTGACATCAGCGCACATCAGACCCAGTCCTGGAACTGGGGAGAAGGGCGGCTCGGCTTCGGAGATCCGTGAAATCCCACCAACTACGTAGTTCAAAATGGGCAGGGGTCCGAAGGGCTTGCAGGGGCAGAACCTGACACCAGGGACTCCCTGAAGCAAGGCTTTGGTGAACGCCCGTCAGCGTGCTCATTTGAATATTAAATGGCGGGGGAAAGGGCCACACAGGTCCCTAGCCTTCTGTGGAAACCACACCCTCAAACCACACCTCACGCGCGGCAGTTGCAGACTCCGTTTCAGTAGCATTTGCCATGCAAAGTGCGGATCACTTTGAGTCCAGTGTTGAGTCATTCCTTTTAAAGCCCAAGTTCAAGTCTGTTCTCCAGAGTAAATTATTCTGTGGGCACAGCCCTGAGCACTGCTGACATGAATATCAGTAGTTACTAATAACCACACAGGCCCCTGGAGCTCAATGCAAGGCCCAGGCAAAGATCAAGGGCAGCCAGTGACTCTGGATATTTAATAAACAAAATCACATCCGCAGACTGTTATCTACTGAACACTCTTTAAAAACACTGTTTCAAAATAAATTCAGCAAGGTAAACCTTAACCTTTGTGGGGAAAAATTAATAGTTTTATTTAAATAAATAATATCTATCCATTCTTTATTTTACAAAATAAGCAACACTATCCAGAGTAGCAGATAGAGTTACAAATAAAGGCAGATGGTTTTTTCTCAATGTCACAAAATAATCATTTGAACATAAATAAAACTGTGTTGACCCGAAGAAGGGAGTTCTAGTTAAAAAAATAAATAAATAAATAACCTTACATACATTCCCTAGTAATTTTACAGAAAAGATGTGGCAGGGAACTTTTGTGCTTTTAATGAGACAACATTATTCCAAAATTATTTTTCTAAATTTAAGAACTGAATCTCAAAAAAAAAAACAAAACCCATCTCTAACAGAACTCTGTAGGTAATAACAGCCGTTCAACAATTATTTGGTGCAATTCAGTATGTGGCCATCATTAAGTTGGGAAAAGAAAAAATATATACATATATAGCCATCTATAAAGAGAAATATGTATTAAAGCACCTATCAATATCGCAGTATCAATGCCCATTTTTCATAGTCAAGTAGTGAAATATTTCAACAAGCCCTTTGATCCTATGGTACTTGAACAAAGAGGCTATTGTGAGGCACTAATAATAAGAAAAAGAAAAAAGTGCACACAGTTACCATGTTTGAACAGTAGACTGGGCACTAGACTGAGAATTATGAGACCAACGGTTTTACTCCCAACTGCCCCTATCCTGATATGTAAGACTGGAAAGCTACTTATTCATGGCAATATTAATATTCAAGCTTCCATGAAATGTGGATGAGTACCTTTCCCTAAACATCCTGAGATGCTCACAGAATTTTTCATAAGAGCGGCCCTAATTCACCTTAAACTCTAACTCTGAATCATTATCACAGTATTATTTTGGCTTTATGTAAAGCTAAGAAGGGCAATGTGTAACTTTCACATTTGAGGTGGACAGTATATTTTTAAAATTACATTTTTAAACTAGATATATAATTCACTCATAAATTCAAGCATTCATCAAAAAAGTACCATCTACCAAACACCACAGTAAGCACTGGCAAAACACTGGTGCACAGAGATTCAGCACCACAGTCCCCATAGAACTGACAGTACAGTGGAGAATATGGATAAGAAAATGGGTATAATACAGTTTGGAAGTAAGGAGTGTTATGGAAAAATGCCCTCCGGTGATTATGCTTAAGTATATGCCATTTTTTAAATAACTGGATTCTTATTTTATTAAACTAATTTCAACTAATTCTACAAATGATAATCCTAATAATTCTGATTCAAGTTAAAATTTGAACTATTAACATTATATTGGTATTTATGACAATTATAAAAACACACACGTGTGTGTGTGTATATATGTACGTATACATATAAAATCACATTCCAGGGGTGCCTGGGTGGCTCAGTCAGTTAAGCATACAACCCTTGATTTCAGTTCAGGTCATGGTCTCAGAGTTGTGAGATTGAGCCCAGTGTCTGACTCCATGCTGGACGTGGAGCCTGTTTAAGATTCTCTCTCTCCCTCTCCCTCTGCCCCTCCCACCCTCAAAAAAAAAAAAAAAACCACACTCCAAATGTGTATCTGGATAACTAAAGAACTCTTACATTTAGAGCAAAACAAGACTGTTTTATCTTTCCCCTCCCAAATTTGATTTATACAGCTACTTTAAATGTTATACTCTCCAATGTTAATAAAATTAAGATATATTCAACTGTTAAGTATTAATCATTCTATCTGGACCTCTCACATTTTCATTAGAAATACACAATGAATAAAATGAGTTTCTGGAAAATAGTCAACACTATTATTTCATACATACAGAAATCATGTTAAATGTTCCCAAAATGTGACTTTACTTACTTTAGCTGCCTACTAGATATTCTTTAAAGTATCTTCTAAAGGAAGATGATTTTGGAAAAGTACACAAATTCTAACTGCATAATAGCAAAATAGTACCACTTTCTCATTCTCTATTTCTAAAGTGAAATTAAGTCATTGAAGAATAAAGTTCTTGAAAAATCTTACCACTAAGTGCAACACTCCATCTCATAGAAAAGCTAAAGGCTAATTTCATCAACTGAAACAGGGAGTTTTGGGGGCTGAGAGATTGGTAATATTAAGAAATTTAATGTGCAATAAGTGGAGAAGGTGTGAATAAATACAATATTATCCATGAAAACTGACAAAGTATTTTCCTGACCCAACAGCTAGCTACTGAAACCTGGATCAGAAGCCAAACAAGAGCTACGGTTTGTTGGGTTTTTGTTTTGTTTTGTTTGTTTTTGTTTTGTTTTGTTTTTTGCTGTGATACAAAAATAAGCCTTCGGAGCAACAATTTCTGTTTCTTTTAAAACAGATACACCATTAGATAATGAAAACTGAAAGAATCCCATGTTTTTAGTTTTCAAACTAATAAACATCTTCACATTAATAACTAAAGGATTTTCGAGGATATTTAACAGATGAATATGCAATAGCTATTTATTTTAATAGAAATAGTTTATATTCAAAATGAGACCCCACCACAAAAGCAAACAACTTCAGAAACACTTAACAGACTTACTGTCTGATCTTGATGGGAATTTTTCTTGATGTGAATGTTAGGTTAATAGTTTTAACAGGCACTTGTATTTTTCCTGTAAGTTACTACAATACTATTTTTCCTCTATCTTCAATATGGTTTTCAGATGGCAGTGGATAAAAAATACTCTGTGTAACAGAAAGTGATTCTATATATAACATTGCTAATTGAAATATATGCATATGTGCATACATAACTTCTAGAAGTTTTTTTTTTTTTAAGCGATCCAGCAAGCAAAAACCAATGTATCTGTCAATGATCCCATTCAGTGCCTTCAGACAACAAAAAACCAAACAAAACCTGAAAACACTTTTCATACTAAAACACTACTAAAAGAAAGTAGTCTTGAAATTAAGGCAATTAAAGGTAAGTGAGCAACAGGCTATGTGAGCACAGACATTTTCTCAGGGTATCCTGGTCTCTGGACAGCTCCAAAATCTTTGCAGTTAACTTTACAATCACAGCATTTACCTCTCTGAGATATTATTTAACGAATGATTACAGACCTAGGCAACAATTTAAAATAATTTACAGGTCAAATTTTCTTAACAAGGAACCAGTGTATAATTTCATAACCACAAAACAAATTCTCTCTCTCTCACACACACACACACCCACACCTTTAAGCAACTTTCCACATTAATAAATTATGTAGATCACCTTTTATCTAAGGGTGGTCTATGATAATGACAGTAGATGCTATAGTTTGGCACTTTGGGGGGATCCCTTTAAAATGGTGATATAGTTTTATCCCATTAACAACAAAACCAAAAAAAAAAAAAAAAAGAATGAGAGAGAGAAAGAAAAGAAAAAAAAAATCCTCCCCCCCATATATAATCTCTGGCTAAAACTGCCCTCAGAACAACCTACTTTAATTCCTCTTAAATAAAGCAATAGAAGAGAGGACCATGCAGCATAAAGAGTGACAGCATGACTTAGCAGAAGCAGAAAGAGAACCCACCTTGCCAAGTCCCCTTCAGATGGCCCTTTCAGGGTGATGGGTCCTTGTGTGTGATGTAGCAAAGAGGGCACCCATGTTCTGCCAGTTTTTGGGAGTGAGAATAGGAGGTATTACTGATCCCACACAGCAGACCAGCTCCAGCTCTTTGTAGCTTGGTATGGTGGTCTCTGCTTGGGTGGGACTTCTCTCTTGCCCAGCATGTATGATATTCTTTCTTCCTGAAATCTTAAATGCCACATTGATGCCAGCTGATTAAATGATGCGACCTTCCCATAAGGCCCATGCATCAGGCTGTGGTTTCTACGGTGACAATATTTTCATTTTTAAAAATACCAGAGGGAGATACAGTGCAACTTCCTTGCTAATATAGTCACATTAACAGAAATCCGGTCAAGTAAGAATTTTTTTCCGTAAGAAAAACGTCTTCTACAGCAGCTTTATTTAATTTCCTCCTCTTCTCAACAAAAATGGGGAACAATTTGCCACGGGCCTCTATATAACAATATGGGCACACTTAAAACCTACTATGTGAAAGCATTCTTTTAACAGTTCAGTTTTATCTTTAAAAATACGGTGACATCACAGAGGTTATTTTAGGATCATTTCATAAATATCTTAGGAAGGTATTTGGAAAGTGATTTATTTCAGCAATACTATTTACAAATAGGGCTCCAACGCCTTGGTTTCCGCAGCCTCCTGATACCTGGCGTTTTAGCTCACCCGCCATTCAAATGAAAACACCTGGGTTAAACAATGCCTTCACCTGGACGAGAAAACACACATCACAGTGATGAGGCAGGTGTTCTGGTCTTTGTCTATGGTTTTGGTTTGGCTTAAACATTTTCTGCCCTATGTAATTCTATTTCAATTTTGAAAATAAAAAGAAATCAGTTTAGAGAGGCTTTGTACTGGTGATATGTTATGTGCGGGGACAAACTGAATTATAATTTGGGGCAGCAACAGAGTGGCCAGAAATAAACAGTAAGCAGGTTCTGAGGTAAGCCTTTTTACCATGGCCTAGATAGAGGTGGGAAGGGTATATATTTAGCTAGGATGTGACTGTGTATGGTCATTAAAACATCAAGTTTCTTTCATCTTCACTGAAATTAAATCAATTCAATATGGTGATAGTGATTACTTCGTGATGATCAGAAGATCTGACTGGCTGTTGATGGCATCACAGGAACTGCCGGGACATGTTCCTTGTATAGAGCCGGTTACATGTGTCTTTGATAAACAAAAATGCGGAAATATTAATATTACTTAATAATGTAGTTTAGATTTGAAGATAATCTTAAGCTAGTAATCTTTAGCAGGGGGTAAGGATGGGGGAACACCAAAGGGAATTTTTTTTTTTCTGCCTAGGAATTTATGACGATGTGCATAGAATTTAATGTAATATAGACAAGTAGAAAAATGATACTTTAAATTATCAAGAGTGATAGAAAACACCTCACGTGTCAGACATTTTAGTCCAGTGACTAATATTTAGAAGTCAGAAAACATACGGTAAATAGAACTCATACAATCAAATAATTTAAAAACTTTAAGCTAACACAAAAGGTAATAACCAATCTATTTTCAAAAACTTGGAATAGCTTTCACAGTAGAATCAAGACCTTTGGTTCAGAACAGCATTTGTTTTTTGCTTTTTGTTTTTTTAAAGATTTTATTTATTTATTCGACAGAGATAAAGACAGCCAGGGAGAGAGGGAACACAAGCAGGGGGAGCGGGAGAGGAAGAAGCAGGCTCATGGCGGAAGAGCCTGATGTGGGACTCGATCCCACAACGCCGGGATCACGCCCTGAGCCGAAGGCAGACGCTTAACCGCTGTGCCACCCAGGCGCCCCAGAACAGCATTTGTTTTTAATCATTATATTTGGGTTGGTATCTTAAACATGAATTAATTTTGAACTTTCAAGGATATTAACTGCTATTTTTTAGGTTTAGGGAAAAAAAAAAAAGGAAGCCGATAAATCTGACTCACCTAATTTAAATAATCCATTACCTTCCCAGTGAATATAAGGCACCCCCTACTGAGTAACTGGGTAACAGCTACTAAGTTTCAGTCCTACTCTAAATTTTATATTATGAAAAATTGTTATAAGATTCTATCCCTGATATTAGGTTAAACTAAAGCTACCTGATAGAATAATGTCAAACTGGATTACATTTCAAAGTCTATAATAAAAATAGACCCAGTACTTCAGTACTCCTTCTGTTTTATTTTTAGAGATTATAAAAATAGCTATTTTTAGCAGACTATTAGTTTTTCACTCAATACAGATTATTCTACTTAAAAAATTTTTTTAAATCTTCGTAAAACATTATGTTAAAACTAATGTTCAACAAAAACCTGTCCAACAAAAACCAAATTAAGATCCAAGTTGTACACAAATTGATCTGCCACTTGAATCAAGAAAGATGTAATCACTTAGACAATGACATGTTTGGTTCTAGGTCGGCAGCAGAAGTGGTGGTAGTCCACACCATCAGCATGGGCATTACAGCATCTACACACACGTTCATCTCATAGCAGCCAGTCTTATGGGACACTTACATTAAGTGGGTATCGCTAGTTTTCGGAGTGAAATTAACAACGGATATTACTTAGGCCACCCAAATTTGGCTACAGCAGAGATGTTTTAGAATTTCCCAGGAAATACCAGATGTGCATCATGATGAATCAAGTTGACACAAAACACTGTATTATTTCCACCAAAACATCCAAGCTGTGACACTTACTACCTGTGCGACCTTGGGCAAGTCACCTAACCCCTGGCTCTCAGCTTCCTCACACTAAGATGGGGATAATAATAGCATCCACATCTCAGGACTGTTAACAGGATTAAAGACAGAGCTTAGAGAAATGTTTGACACATAGTAAGCCCTCAATAAATATTAATTGTTGTAATTGCTTTTTTTAGAACATACACACACACACACAAATAAAAAGAATTAGTGATTGTGTAGGCTACCATCTTTATTTACCATAATAACATTCTTGTTATTTTTTTCCCTCTGGTCCTGGAATATATTAAATGCAGACGATCTGTCCGCTTGAAAACTTTTATTTTAGTCACTGAGTCTCAAGACTCTGAAGTTATGTCAAGATGTTTTTTATTACTAAATTTCATTAAAATCAATCAACTCCTTCCAAAGTAATCAGAGACAACGCAGCGTGCTAAGTGGTTTATTTTAGAAGAAATGACCACTTTATTTCTCTTCACAATCAAATAAAACAACCTCTGTAATCATTAATGGTAATGATGCTTTAGTGCTTTTCAGTTTGCAAAACACTTTCAATGCAACGGTGAGAGCACTCCTCCTACCTAGCTTTTTCTTACTTTCAAAAGAACTCTCCATATAGAGAGCCACATTTTTCACTGTACTCTTGACTGGGAACACAAAGAGGGAGGCCTCTACGAGCAGCAACACCAATATTATTACCTTGGCCCATTTTCTTACAAGTACTTGAAGTAGATTTTTTTTTCTACACAAATTCACAGAAAATCCAGAGAAATGATAATGTTTCACAGAGGCACTGAACATGCTTCAGTTTCACTAGGAAGAAGGTGACTGGATTACTGTCATTTAAGCATTCAAATTTTGTCAGGGTTCTCCAGAAAACTCCAGAGACTCACTCTGTCAAGCTCTCCCCAAGTCTCTGAGGCAGCCACTGCCACAGAACTTTGTTTTTCTAATTCTCTTGTGTGAAACCTCAATTTGCAAACCAGAAACAGGAAAGTTTGACAGGCTAATTAAGGAAGTAAAGTGAACAGTATGGTAGTCTTTGTGAAAATTAATGAAGGGAAACCTCCCTAAAATGGGGCTGGGAAGTTCAGCAGGGGGAGCTCTCACGCCCTGACACTCAGTCCTCAATTGCAAATCCAACAGGAAGAGACTGAGCTTGTGCGTGGAGACTAACCACTTCATTGCTGCGCAGACGGAAGGAAGAAGAGAGGCTTGCTTCCTCCTCCCGAACCCCCACAACAGTCCAGCCGATGAGAGACGGTCACAACTCAGCCAGTGAGAAGCCACTATCCTTTCAAATCCCAGTGTATTCCCATGGACTTTTTGTTTATAACAGCCTCCCCAACTTCCAGCTTTCCTCTATCAAAGAATGTTCCTCTCCTTTGTTCTCCAGACTTGCCTATGGCTTTGCCCTAGCTTGACGGTCCCATGCTGTAATTCTCGAATAGACCTATCTTTTACTGGTAAAATAACTGGCAGTTTTACTCTTTAAGGTTAAGACTTCCTTCACCTTCAAAAATCAGTACCTATACAGAATCACAGATTTTTAAGCTCTGAAGGAACTGGGCCTTAAAGGCATTTTATAAACAAATAACTGGAATAGTAATAAGAAAAAGAAGTTATTTTTCAAAACCCAGTCACCTAAATAATGTTATTAAAGATGAGCAAAGAAAACACTACGTCAAATATAACAGCCTAGAATTTGAGAGCACATCTGATTCATATTCATTTCTCATGGGAAACAATTTCTAGTTTTGCAAATGCTACTTTTACTTGGTCTTATTTTATCCTTTATAAGCAAATGGTGGGGACTTACTGTCATATCGGTCTCTACCGCAAAGTAAAACATACCTCGTGAATAGAACAAGACCCATGCCAACCCCAAAGATTCATATTGGCCCCATGCAGCAAATTCCGGATATTTAGGACCCCCTCTGTGCAGGGTCAAACCTGTATTTGTCCATTGTGGAGATGCAACTTCTGCCCTCACTATCATGAATGAGATCAAATCCAGTGACAATGAATGTGGCCCACCATTTTTATCTAATGTTCCATTTATTAAGCCTCACTCCATGCTATCAAGTGACATTTCTGGCACTGAGGAACTTGTAGTCCAATCAAAAATATTTTATTCCTAACCCTCTGGAGCATGAGCCCAAGATCTGTGTTTTATAAAACCAGGATTACGACACGGAACTCCATTCTGCCTTTAAAATATGAACTTCTGGAAGAAAAAGTTTACAAAAGAAATTAAATTAAGAAGGATAAGAAGACTATAAAAAGGGAAAGAGGAGGAAAAGACTATAATTCACCACTTAAACAAAATGCTGGGAAACAAACAAGAGGAGAACAAGCTTTTTATGTGATAGACTAGACCCTGCAGCAGAGTTTAAAACATGACTCTGCTCACTCCAGATGTCAGTTGTGAATGACATCAGAAACAGATCCTACAATGTTAGTTTCAGGCTCGCCCAAAACTTTTCAAGCACTCTTTGACCTCTTGATATTATCTCATGTCTTACCCTCTGAGGGCCCGAATCCCCAGGAGGCTTGCAAATCTCCACATGCCTGGATATCACCCCCAAATGTGCTCATTCAGGCTCAAACACTGCATGCCTTATTAGAAGGTTCTACAAAATAGGCAATTTCCTTTTGTACCAGTTATAAATTTATTTTAATAAAAAGTTATTTTTCTAATAAAAACAATAAAAATATGAAATAAATATTTTCTTTAAACATTTTTTAATAAACAGTAAAAATGAAGAATCCCCTACCTTGAACACGTCAAGCTGTTGGTTAATCGTCTCTGTTTCCATACCGACAGGGCCTTGAGACTCTTCATGTTCTTCCGCCTTCTGAAGCAGAGTAGAAAAATCCTTCAGTTTGCTGTAGAATTCTTCAAGACGTCCAATTGTCCCTTCAACCTGCTCTTCTCGTGCTTGGGCTCGGTCCAGTAGCTTGTTGCATTGTTTGCTTAAAGCTTCCAAGTCCCTTTTGATTCCAACGAGATCAGGCGAGGTCTCTTCCATGGCCAGCATCATCTTGCAGGTTTTATTAGCATTGTCGTTGCTGGCTATGAGGGCTTCTAGTTTCTTCAGAAAGGCTTTAATAGCCTCCTTCTGCTTTTGCAATGTTTCTACATCTCTCCCCACTGGGGCCATGCTATCCAGTTCATCATCGAACTCTGCAAACTGAGAAAACATCTCTCGGATGGTATTCTGGAAATGCCCAATGCCCTGAAGCTTGGTTTCCAAGAATGAACACCTTTCATCAACCTGCTGGTTCAGTGCACTATGCTCTTGAGCTAAGGTTTCTGCTTGTAATAAAATATCAGAGGTTCCCTTTGAGTCTGAGGCTTCTACCACGAGGTCCTGGGCAAGTCCTTTGACCAAATCTACCTGATGCTTCACGGTCTGAAGTGCCTTCTGCTGGGTCTGCAACACAGTCAGGTACTTGTTACTGTAGGCCTGGGGTCCTAAGGAGTCATAGACATCCAGCTGTTCCTTTGTACACTGAAGCTGCCTTTTAGCTTCTTTGGAAACTTCTTGAAATTCTTTAAACTTTTGGGCCATGTTCTCCAGACAGAGTTTCTTACTGTGAAGCTGTTCAGTGACCATGTCTACCTTCTGGATCAGTGATTTATTCTCATCTGTAACAACTTCTTTATCTATCTCACAGACACTGAGCAAGCTGTTGGCTGCGTTGTTAAGCAGTTCTACCATCCCCAAGTGTTGGTTCATTTCCTTCTGTAGAGACTTTAACTTGGCCATAGCATTCTCTGTTTCAGCAGGATCCAAGCAAAGTTTTATTTCCTCCAGGTTATTCTGACATTTGTCTATCCATGGCCGGAGAGTCTCTACATGCTCTTTATACTTCAGAGCTTTTTCCAGTGAATCTTTGACCTTGTCTTCTCGTTCTTTCACCTGCTTATTAAATCCATCCCAATTGGTTTTAATTGTGTTAAGTTGTGACTGTAAGGCTGCCTTCTCAGACCCTTGTGTTTTTAATAAGAGATTTTCACCTTCTGCAATGGTTTTTTCATAAATACTAGATTGAGCAGACAGAGTTTTACTGAAGTCTTTCTGGTCTTTAATTAATGACTCTAAGACATCGAGTTTCGCTGATATTGGGGGGGAACTGTTTTGCTCTTCTTTCTTTGTATCCAGCCAAACCTGAAAATCTTGGGACATTTGCTGAAATTGGTGAGAGCTCGCACAGGCTGCCTGAAGGTGCTGAACGTGCTTCTCTAAAAATGAAATCACAGACATGTTTATTTTACACCAAAATGTAATCTAGTTTACACCAAATAAATGGACAGAACTGTCTAAAAAGGAAATGACTTGTCCATTGTGTGGTTTTTACATATCATAAAGGCCCCACGCAGCAGCACAGAGGAACTGCATGGGTTCGAGTTCTGGCTCAGCCTCACAAGAGCTGCTAGACCCTGGATGGATGATTAAACCTCTGAGTCTCATCTCCCCAAGTGTAAATTGGCAAAATTAATAGAAGCTGTCAGGGCAATTAAATGACAGTACATGTAATGTTCTTAGCTTAATGCATGTCACATACCAGTGGTCATAATAGTAATCATCATCATCATCATAGCTAATATTATCAATATCCCGTCAAAATAAAGGAGTAGGTCTGAAATGGTTGTTATGATCAATAAACAAATCCAATCAATTAAAAAATATATAAACTGAGTATTTACTAGTTGCAAGGCACTCAGCATTACTTTTCAAACAGAACAAACAGCAGCCAAATGTGCTCTCCTTGGCAGGCTGGCCTCACGTGCAGGAACTCACGCCTGCTGCCTCGGACCCCCATGGGCACATCTGTCACCGAATCAGGGCCACAGCAGGCAAGAGAAGAACCTAGTGCCCAATGCTTCTCTTTCACACATTTCTCTAGAAAAGCTTTTCGTGACAGAATGGAGCAGTGTAACTGCAGGTGAGAAAAGGACGTGATGCGTTTTTAATAACTGTATTCACCTGTTTCTCTGGTGCAATGAAACTGTCACTCAGCAAAAACATTAACAGACATCTTTTAAAGACCAGTTTGAAATACCCGGCGTTTCAATGGTTAAGTGGACTTTTGCCCATTATTTGTGCGGCGTGACCCCCACCGCTTCATCTGCTCATGAACACAGAACCACTCTCTGAGCTCAGGGGAGCAGCCCCTCCTTCCTCTGCACTCTCAAGGAGGGCAGATTCCCTCCAGGGTCCCAGATTCTGGGCAACAGCCTGGAAAGAGGCACGGCATGATCTCCGTTTCCAGGAAATACATGTATTCAAAGAAGATAGACAAACCTGCTTTTTGTTCAACATCCCTAAATGATTTTAAGATGCCTTCCAGTTGCCTACTAAGTTCTGCTTTCAAGTACTCTTCCTTCACCAGTGCTGACAAATCCTCACAGAGGGCCTGGGCCACTTTTATCTGCTTCATTTCCTGCCCTAGTTCCTGCTTCATTTTTTGGGCCGCTTCCAACTGCTGGTTCATAGCCTCAGGGTGTGTGCTCACAGCCACACTGCTGCTGATTTTATTATCCAAGTCACTCAGTTTATCAGAAAGGCTTCGCAGCAGGCTTTGATACTGTGTGCTTTTAACAATGGCTTGGTCGATCCAGTCGCATCTGTCGCTCAATTGTCCTGTGAGGCTGTCCCACTTTTGGGTCACAGCCGCCAGTTGCTCTTTCACGATCCCGTGGAAAGAAGGGTGTTCACCAGGTCTGCTCAAAATGCCCCGGCCAGCTGCTGTTAGCTGTTCATACTGAGGCTTCCGAGTGTCAAATTCTTGGAGCAGAATCTAAGGTGAAGAGGTAACAAGGGTAGATAAACACCCAGGTTATTGGATGATTAATTATGGAAAACGGAGCTTTAACTTTCTAGACAGACAGAAATGGTATTTATCTATCTAGCTTTTACTTTTGTTTTTTTAGTTCCTGTCGTCCTAGTTTTTACTTCAAGGGCAGGACAATGATCTTAAATTAATCCAAAGAGCAATGGTGCTTCGCAGAGATAACATTTTGTCTAAAATAACATCCCACAAAGAGAAAAAAGCAGAGAGTAAATACGGAGGTCTGGGCAGAATGAACTACAAATGACACACAAATTTTCACATACGAAGGGAAGCACTTCTACTGGACAAGTTCATATCACACAAACACCAAAGCTGTATTTTCCCACTTGCAGTTTTCTCTTTGCAGGATATTTTAAATGCTCTATAGCATTTTATATCAAAGGAAACGCACACAGCCATGGCACTGTTAGAATACATTAACTCATGGGGCATTATTTTACAAGGGCTTTTTTAAGATATGAGGTTTATTAACATTTATAGTCTCTATTATAAAAATCTGAGCCAATAAATCATGTTGCTCAGAATGTGCAGGCTCAGCAACGAGTCTCATTATACAATGAGTGATCCAGAAATTTCCCTTTGTTAGTACAACATTTTATCTATCTCAGGGAGACTCCCAAGACCAGGGGCAATTATTTCTCCCCAGATATTTATTTACATCTTTTGTTTTCATTCTCTTCAGAGTAAGAACATACATGAGCTAGGACATGTTGACTCTCCACGACCAAGACTGATTCGTATTTTCAAAGTACAGGACCGGCCACGCTGCCCGGATACCATACTCAGATGAAAGGAAGCCCAGCTGGAGCCACATTTCTACTACCTCTGACTTACATTTCAGGGATTTTTTTTTCTTCTTGTGGATTCATCCGCTTTATAATTAGACTAGTCTAACCCACTGTGGTTCAAGGTTCCCTCTGTTTCTCTTATTTTTTCTCCTCTTTTTATTCTGTCTCTCCACCCCTCAGGAGTGTATTGCATGAGTTTTACACGTTTCATTATCTTCTACCACAATCAAAATGAATAAAACCTCAAAGGAGTAATTTCTAAACAACAGAAAGCACATACCAGCTTCTCATAAAAATGTTATTAGTTATACAATCACATTAATATTTCAAAGAAAGCCCTTTTTAAGGGTCTGCACAAACCACAAGATGACTGAAATGATCAAGGGACTCGACCCACTCATGGGCTCAGGAGACTATTCTGGGATGCCTCCTGGCTTTGGTGCTCTGGGGGTTCCCCACTAACCTCAGGACAGTGTCTTATGGGCATCTGAAGCATTACAAATACACTTCAAGGCAGTTTAAGCACATACTGTCCAAAGCTAATGTATTTATAATGAAAACATTTGTCTTGTTAAGTCAGGTAACACTCACCTGCACCTGCTGCCTCTGTGTGTTTAGCATATTTGGGTCAATTGACAAGGGCCCAAGAACACTGATCATCAGCTCTTTTTCCACAAGCCACTGTTTTAACTGAGCTTCTACAGTCTGGAACTGGGTTAGATTATTAGAGGATTCTTCCAGTTTTTGTTGTCTATCAACTGTTAACTGATTGAGTTCTTGCCACTTAGAATCTAAAAGAAAAAGATAAAAGATGAAACTGGTGTTTGGTTTTTATACATTTAACATCACTCTCTGTGTGAAGAACGGAGGATATGACTCAAAATGATACATAATGGCTATCATTCCATCTTTGTAACTATTCTTACACAGTTGATTAAAGCCTAATCCTAGAGTTAATTGCATTTGATGATACAGATGTTATGGTCCTGGAGCTGTGTGTCAACTGAAAACTAAATTTTAATCTGACCTTAGCAGATAATGTAGAATATGGAATATTCCTTAAGGCGAACAGGATCCAGAGAGCCCTCATTTCTTCTAGAAGTCCTTTGGAGTCTGTTTGTTCAACTATAACTGACCTACTAGAACAAGGAACATTAACCCTTTCTTTTAAGAGCAAATCTTCAATGATCAGTGCTGGGCAAATGACTCACATTTGCATATCTATGCCCATTCTCTGGTTCAAATCACACACAATAACAACCAGCTGCTTGAAAGTTACACTAGGAAATCTCACCAACCCTAAAAACATTAAAAAACAACAACTTTTTATTCCTATCAAAACTGGTGGATTTTTCTGATTTTTAGATTTCTTTGAAAGGCTATTCTCTCTTCCATATCACTGAGGTGCAATAATTCAGAACGTTCTTTCATGACTCTCTTAACTCCTGTCTTCTTGATCATAAAACCTTAAACCTATCCTTTATATTCCTAGTGCCCTAACTCCATTTTGATCCTCAACACGTTTTGGATAGACTAGTGGTTCTCAAACTTCAGCTGCATTAGAATCACCCAGAGGGATTAACACAGGTTGCTGGGCCCCATCCCCTTTCTGATTCAATAGATCTGAAGTGGGGCCTGAAATTTTGCATTTCTAGAAAGTTCCCAGGTGATAAGGATGCTGTTGCTCCCCGGAGCACACCTTTAAGAACTATAGTGCTACACTACTAGTCTTCTCACTGGTTTCCTTGTAATTAGTGTTTCTCAGCTGCAACCCATTTGGTTCTAAAATAATTTCCCTAAAACAATTACTTAAATATGTCGCTTCTGTGCTCATATCCTTCAATAACTTCTCACCACCTAGATGATAAAATATGAAGACTTCCACCTCACTTCAAGGCCTCCCACAAAACTGGCCCTAGTCTAGTAATATTAGAAGGTCTGCACCCTGAGATGAAACCTCTAATCTAATCTAGTCCTGTTGATCTTACCATTATCATCCAAACAGGCTTCTGCTTACACCAGTCCTTACCTAACACGCTCTACTTCCTCTCCATATATCCCAGCTCTATCCTTCCGTCACAATTCCACGAGACCTTATGCCTCTGCTAGGAAGCCTTTCCTGCTGTTTCCACCCTTAAGGCAGCATGCTCCCTGAAGCCAAGAGTTATTGACCAGCATTTGAATATATTGGTCACTCAATACACAATCACTGATGGGCGTGATTAGTTGATCTGACAGATTTTTTTCATCTAGCACAATACAGTAAATGGCTGCTTTTAATAGAATCCAATCCCTGAAACATTACCTAATGACATCATTCTCTACAGCATGTTCTAGTCAAACACAATCTAACAATAAAATAATGCAATTCAAATAATGAATGAAGAGGGAGAAATATCAAAATCTTAACAGGAAGCTTTTTTTGAAATACACATTCCCCATTCTCATCCCTACTCTAAAATACCCTGATAATACTGTCCCAAGTAATTCTGATTATCCCAGGTGAAAGCCACTGAATTAGGGACAAATTAATTATAATGCAACAGGAGTCTATGGTTGGAATAACTATACCTTTGAATATTAAGGTTCCTTATGATAACTCAAACTATAACGTATTTACCAATTTGTAAATTTATCAGAGCATATCTGACTCTAATGGAAGGACAATATTTAGCTCAACATAATGGAACAATTGAAAGTAAAGTAACTCTTATTATAATCATAGTAAACACGCAGCACTTACTATGTGCCAGGTACAGTCTGTCTGAGCTGTACCCACATTAACTCATTGAATTCTCCAAACAATACTATGAATTAGGGAAATTAAGTACCATTGTCTTACACACATTTCCCGTATCATTATAATGATGAGAAGGGGTGATAAGCTGAAAGGATTCGTGAAGAAAATTCTGTGTTTATGAGAAATAGTTTATATAGGGACAGGATGGAGATGGGAGGATAACTCTGGATGAAGAATGGAAACCACCAGACTTCTGTGGGGAACTGCTTTTTAACGCTGACAGGAAGAGAAGAACATAAAGCAGGGGCCAAATGAGTCCCAGAAGCAACTCCAGGGAGGAGAAGGGAACTTACCTTTTCCAGACAAAAAAAAAAAAAAAAAAAAAAAAAAATNCCAAATATCAAGTAAAAAATTATGAAAACATAGTACTCGACACACAGCATTTTATTCACTACTATCTACCCTCTTCATAAAAATAAATTTAGTTACGGTGTTTAGCAAGAAAAATACAAGATATGCCCAGTCCCAGCACAATATAATTTGAAACGACACTTTTAAGTATGCAAACATCTTAAACATGAAACATTAAAGCAGATTCAAAAATAACTGAGGCTGGTGGATACATTTTTTCTGATAAAGACTGACTAAAAAATGATTGTGCTTCTTTCTATTCACAGACTCTGGGATAAGTGACATGACATACCAATTTCTGTCAACATCTGTTTCCATTTGGGGGCCTCAGGAGTGTCTGGGTTCTCCTCCAACAGCTCTGTCAATTTGTCTTTCAACTCCTGCACTTTGTTTACATTTTGCTTCAGTTCTGCCTCAAACGACTAAACAAGGGGGAAAAACTCTGTTACAGTATGTCAACATCAGAAGCCAAAAACACAATGATAGTAGATGAAAATATCCACTGTGGAGTGCTGAAGTGGGTGAGGGACCAAAATCCAGCAGTTAATTATTCTCCTTTCCTCTTCTCAAGCAGTCTTCAACCATCTGATAAAGGAATCCCAAAGAGGAACACTACAGCCAGGGAGAAAAATGACTCTCGGCCTCAGTAGCTAGGAAGAATTTCCTATTATTCTCAAACAAATTCTTTTGGAAAAAAGGAAGATGACATCAATACTATGTAACTGATAAAAGAATCAGTCTTGATAAAGGCTGCCCGGTCTGAGAATCTACTAGTGAATCAACACTTTTCTCGAAAACATGTTATAGAATTCAAATATAGATAGACATTTCTGCCATCGTTGTCACAATGTAAAGTCATTTCCCCAATCCTGACAGTTGAAGAAAGAAATGCCATCTATTAAAGAAAGGGAAAGTGTGAGCTACCCTATTTTATGTTGGACAGAACAAATCCCCAATACACCTAAATAAATCTTTTCCAATAGTTGACTGGTTAAAATCTCAGATTTAATCTGATTTAAAGGTGGCAAAGTTGGGGCACCTGGCTGGCTCAGTCAGTGGAGCATGTGACTCTTGAACTCAGGGCTGTGGGTTTGAGCCGCACGTTGAGTGTAGAGAGTATTTAAAAATAAAATCTTTAGGAAAATAAATAAGGGTGGCAAAGGCGCTTACCCCAACAGTTCACTCATCTTTATCATGTATGTGTGTGTAAAACAGGTTGACTGTTATCATCACTTTCTACAGAAAGGCACATTAAACAAAACGGGCAAATAATGTGCTGAAGGTTACAGAGCTGGAAAAGAGAACACGGGTCCTGACCACCAGGCCTCACATCTGGACGCTCATCTGTTCAGGTCTTCGGTAAATGGATCCACAGAACATACCTTATTCTGCTCCACCTGAGTCTTCACGGCTTCGGTATCTGTAGGTGTCGGTGCCTGGTGCCACTTGGCCGCAGTCTTGTTCATCCTCTGGAGCCACTGCATCATTGCACTGGATTCTTCCTGAGCCTTTTGCAATTTGGACAGTTTGGTATTCAGCTCAGCTATTTTGTCCTTAAGTAAAAGGCCAAGATCTTCATAGCCATGGCTTATGTCAGTCATATCCTTCTTAATAGATGTTAATCCTAGAAGTAAAAAAGTAGAATAAAATCAGACGGACACATTTTTACGATGTTTAGAGCAAAGCTCTAAAAATAAACGTCTGCTTTACATGATATTCCCTTCTATTCTGTCCATATGAAGCCTACTATGATAAAAGTCACAGAATTTTTAGAACTAAAGGATTAAAAATTCTAAGAGAATTTTTAGAACTATCTTATTTTTAATAACCAATGATTTTGGTACACTGCATAATACAAGCAAAGTGCAAAAGATATTTTCAATGGAATGGAAAACCAAAACCGTGAAATGCTATGTATTCATTCCTTAGGAATCAAACTCAAGAAAATAGCTCAAAGAATGTTATTCCAAGTGACAAAATATCTTAAATTACTTGACCAAAAAGAAGGAAATGTAACCAAATACCAAACCAAACTACCAGATTTCACTAACTTGAGATGAACAAAATTGCATGGAATGTGTGATAAACATATTTATGAAGAAATGACTATGATATTAAATAATTTCATTTTAGGGGCTCCTGGGTCAGTTAAGTGTCTGACTCTTGATTTCAGCTCAGCTCATGATCTCGGGGCCATGGGGTCAAACCCCGAGACGGGCTCCATGCTCGGTGTAGACTCTGCCTGAGATTCTCTCCCTCTCCCTCTGTCCCCTCCCTAAACATCTAGCCTTGGTTCCTTTTCTTCTCCATCTCTGTTGAGTGGCTCAATCATGACTACAATTTAGATATGCTGGCTAACACATTATATAATTGTTTTCTTTGGGAACAGTGTAGAAAATAAGGTAGATGGGGATTTTTAAAAATAAATTTATTTTTAAAAAAATAAACATTATCAACTCAAGATTGACATTTCAATATAACTACTGTTCACTTCTAATTTTCTCTCAAAAAAGAAAAAACCAAAACCAAAGTTACTGTAATCAGTAAGAACTTAAGTTACTATTCACCTTTATTTGACAAAATATCTTGAGTATCTGTGGCTGTTCCTTCACCATTTAATATTACTCCACCTGCAAAAATATTAACACTGAAGTAGTCACAGGTTTCTACAGTATTTCTACACATTAATAGCAGATGGCATTACATCAAACCCCATAAGTGGAAATCATTTAAAAATATTATTTCTACTTGAAAATATAAAATATTGATTCAATTTCTAAATCAAACGAAGGTCCAAAATTTACAGATCCTTTCCACTATATAAAATTCATTCTTCATAGTAACATGATCACCTTAGAGTTTAATAAGTTTAGATTATATATATTCATCAAGTATTAATTAAAAAACAATTTTATGATAAAATTGCTTTATTGCTATTTTTAGTAATAAAGTCCTTGAAGCTCAAAAGTTGCTTGCTGTGTGTGCTGCCTGAAGCGTAAATGACTGACAGACAAACCCTCACTGAAGGACTTGAAAATTGTCTGGGACAGTTCCACAGGGTTATTACGGGTTTAATGGAAGCAGAATGAGGTACAGAGACATGAAAAGTTAAAAGTAAAACAAACAAACCCTATTACTAAAACCCACATTATGTCAACACAGAGAGAGAAGAGCACAGTGGCTAGGAATGCCTGGGCTTTGGTGTATGACTCACCTGAATTTAAATCCCAGCCCCACTAATTACTAGCTGAGTGGACAAATTAATCACCACCCCACCACACTGGTGGGGATAATATCTAACTTGTGAGGCCACTATGGGTATTAAAGACCGTTAACTGATTGCCTCACAAATAGGAACTACTCAAGTAAGTAGTAATTAGTACTCCTTTTTAATTATATAAACATCTAGCCTTGGTTCCTTTTTCATAAGCGGAGTATTAAAAAACTCTAAATTAGACTTTCTCAGGCAAGTATGCATTGGCTACCTATCTATAAAACACAAAGACATTTCCCAAAACTAGCCACACGGGAACAAGTTTAAGACAGGAATATTTAAATATCTGAATCTTAATCTAAATTTTGTCTCTTAAAAAAAAAAATCACATACATTGGCATTTCAGTCGAAAGTGAAAATATCCTGAATCCAGACTGTTTCCTACTGTGCTTGGTAGTTATCAAGAGTAGGAAAAACAAAACAAAACAAAACTTCTTACTTATTGCAAATATAAAGTGGACCTGAAGAACTAAAAACACAATAGAATTCCTTTTCTTAAAAAAAAAACAAAACACTTGACATTTCAGGAAATCTGATTAGAAAAGAAAGGAGAGATCATCACGCCATATATAATATGAGTACGCTCTGAAATGGGGTTAATAGAGCGGAATAAATGGTTGCAAGAGGCCCAGCTGGAACATCAGTCTCACAATAGGGGCAGCTGGGGGGGCTGGGGGGAGCAGAAAAACCACAGAGGGTACTCAGAGACTCTTAGAATAAAGATACGAGATCTGCCTCCATCTATTCTTGGATTTAAAAAAAAAAACAAAACCCTGATATTAACAATATAAATATGTTTTAAACTTAAAACCATATCCACAACTTAAATTAATTTTACAATCATTACTTATACGTGACTCTCCACCTCTGTTGAGTGGCTCAATCATGACTACAATTTAGATATGCTGGCTAACACATTATATAATCGTTTTCTTTGGGAACAGTGTAGAAAATAAGGTAGATGGGGATTTTTAAAAATAGAGAGATCCACTCTATAGAAAAGAGCTGCTTCCTTCCCTCACCTCTCCTTTCCCAGGAGACCGGGCTCATGTATCAAATATTTCGGTAGAATTTGAGTTATCTCCATAAATTAAGGTAGAAAACAAACTGGAATCTGATCTTTCCTCTTCCCCAATATAATGCTCCTTATTCTTACATATTAATTTGGCTACATTTTAACTGTAGGCTCTACGAAAGTGAGCCATATGAGGGATTTGAAATTTGACTAGTACAGATACTGTTCCATGCATGGAACATATTTTTAGGGCATGTACAGAGCCATCTTTCTTGTCACTCTCCCCTTGTATTTCTGAGGTTGTTTACACATTAATTTAAAAACTAAGGGAAACAGAAGTTACATGGGTGGACCTGTTCTTAGGGGTCTGCCATGGATGCAAACAAAGCACATACCTGATTTCACTGCTGCTATTGCCTTCGCGGGGGTAGTCACAGCGCTGATTAGGTTACACAGTGAGATCCCACTGTTGTTTACTTTCTGAATCTCTGGTGTTTTTAAACTCCACTTTTCTTGTAATTTCTTGCGATATAAAAACACGATATTTTTCAATCTTCATAATATTTTCAAAGTTACACATTATAATTCAATTTCTTAAACATATCTTAAAGCAATGATGACTGTGGGTCCTGATTCGTGGGGGAGTGGATAGAAAAAAAGGCACCATGCCTAGGTGTTCCAACAGCCCAGGTGACTGTTAACACTGTTAGAGGTGAGAAGTGGGATATGGTCCATCCTACATTCTGCTCCTAGCCACAGTGGATGTCAGGCTCTTTCTAGCTGCCATGGGTTCCAAAGTAACTGTCAACTGTCAGTCTGAAAACTGTACTCGGTACCAACCAAGCTACAAGAAGAAATGTACTAGAAACGATTTAAAAAAAAAAGGGGGGGGGAATTCAGAATTCTATTTAACAGTGAGTTTTAATCATCAAAATTTCAATGAATTTTTAACATACATCTCCACTAACTTGGAGTGGGAAAATCGCCATAACTGGTCATAAGTTTTATGATTCGAATCAGATGTCGAAAGACTTGTACAGTATCTGTCCTAGAGATTAAAATAACTTCTACCTTCAAATACTGGTTCCAGTGATACAGCTGAGCTAGAGTTAAAGGCTCAGTTGAAGAGCAGAATCTTTTACATAACGTTATGAGAAATTATATTAAAAAAATCACTGCAAGTAAGTTGACATTTGGTGGGGGAGAAAACTTGGGTACTGGAACAGTCAGCAACTCACTAATACATCTCTTTTAAGAATCAAATTAACTCAAAATTTGTTTTCTTCCTCAAAAAGATTACAGCCATGTCATGATTTCCAAATATCACCAAAATATACTGAAGATAAATGGGGATCTAACTTACGTGATACTGGATGAAAGTAAAGCACTAACAGTCTTTTAACCTCTCATTACTCACACGGGCAAAGGAGAAATTCACCTTAGTTTCTTCCAAAGATTTTCCTAAATCCTCTGCACCAAAAGAAGGCTGCACAATGGGAACTCGTTCCGTTGTTTCTTTTATCCATGACTTCAATGACTTAACAAGGACTTGGAAAGCATCCATCTGTTCTTGACAAGAAGATATAGCTTCTTTTCTAGATAACAAAAATTATTCAATAATTTAAGCCACAGAAAGAAAATACTCCAAAGGAATAATTACTAGTAAATAAATTATTCCTGTATCAGGCCTACAATTAAAGGGAAAAAAACCTTCCCCCATGTACACTCTAACCCTGGATAAAAGGAGGAAAGGTCTCATAGGTGCCAAGTGAAATCAGCTAAATAAGTACTTTCTTCCTCAGGCACACTCCATAGCAAAGATAGGAGCAGTGAAGAAATCCGTAACCCATATGGTAATGGCACTCTATAATGGTACATCAACTCGAAGGCTATATAAATAGTTTTAACATTATTTAGATTCAGCAAGCTTTGATCTGTCCACTTTATATGGTGCTTAATACCAGCAGGCACAGAACCAGCAGGGACTTAGTTACAAATCACTGATCTGAGGAAAACATGCCGCCACCTAGTGGTTTCTACACGACACTACAGTCACTTTAGTGGATGGATAAACCAGGTGCTTCAGAGAGTAAGTAGATTGAACTCTCTGAACACGAGGTGAGACCTAGTGACTGAAGAATGTTAATGACTGCCTCCCCGACAGATACTCTGAAAGCTCTACAGTGAACTATATGGATCTTTCTGTATACTAAGCACCATGGAGGGAGGGCACATGCCCAGCACATGAACAGCTGTGAGGACAGTTCCATTTGGTATGTGGGTGGCATGTGGATGGCATGTGCACATGTGCGGAATACTGGCATGGAAGGGTCCCCTGCCTCTGGACTAATTACTGATGACTACATGGTTTTAAAACCAGACCCTTCTGGAAGATGAAGCCACCTAGAGTTTACCTCGGAAAATCAAGAATATTGTTTCCATGTGATGTGAGGTAAATATTATGTGACAAGATGGAAAATACAGCTCTGGAAATAGTAATAGATACTGGTCAAAAGTTTTAGGTAGAGAATTCTGAAGAAATACAGAAGAATTAAAAGACAACTATTTGTGGGGTCTTTAGCAAAACCAGATGTATATTCTAAACATGAGATCAGAAATAGAAAAGTCTACTCATAAGGTTTATCCCTGTACAGTTTTTTAGCTCAACTTAGGTGCATTCTCTTGTTTCTTATCTTATTTGTTCATGGAGTCATTTCTTATCTACAACTTTTTAAAAAGTAAACTATTTTACCAAAAAAACAAAACAAAAAAAACAGGGCCACCAACAACTATGAAATTGTGCACTTTCTGAATTAAGCCCCCAAATCAATGAACCATGAGCTATCTTTCAAGGTTATTTCTGCTTTTGCAAATAAAAATGTGGTATTTGCCAAAGATTCAGAGACCACAGTGATTTTAGATTATTTTCAGTAATACACCACCACCACTATTTTTCTACATAATGCTTTCTACTTTTAGCTAAGAAGTATCAAATTCCCTTCCTAAATATTCTAACAAAAAAGCACTTAATTTTAATAGCAAAAAATATATATAAATATAAAAACACTAACAAAGTAGCACTACGCTTATTCCCAAGTTTGTCTCAGGTATCTACACGAGCAAATAAAAATAATTCATTCTTTAAAGTATCAAGTAGACTAAAATCCAATGTCTTATGTGCTGCTTACTTTTCTTTGATGGTATCCTCCATTTCCTTGAACTTCTTTGACAAATTATTGGTTTTTTCAAAAACCAGAGCCTTATCACCTGGCAAGCCATGGCTGGATATCTCCTTCAAAACACTGTGTAAAACTTCAAGATCTTTCTTGTGTTCTAAGAATTCAGAAGTTGATTCCTACAAAGCATTTAGATATTTAATCAATCTAAGATGTTGTTAGATCTCCAGATGGCATTCTATCAAGAGGTATGTATGGGACCGGATTTCACAGAATGATCCTGCCTGTGGTCAGTACTCTAAATAAACATGCGGTTAGGCTGTCTGAAAGAGAACACAAGTAAATGTATTTAAAAATGCATTCTTGGGGCGCCTGGGTGGCTCAGTCGTTGAGTGTCTGCCCCACATCAGACTTCTCCCCTGGGAGCCTGCTTCTTCCTCTCCCACTCCCCCTGCCTGTGTTCCCTCTCTCGCTGGCTGT
Organism: Ailuropoda melanoleuca; assembly: GCF_002007445.2. NCBI lineage: Eukaryota > Metazoa > Chordata > Mammalia > Carnivora > Ursidae > Ailuropoda > Ailuropoda melanoleuca. The sequence continues at coordinate 13,938,481 of NC_048236.1, forward strand.
CTCTGTCAAATAAATAAATAAAATCTTAAAAAAAAAAAACAACTTACCTAGTTTAAAAAAAATGCATTCTTTATAGTCTGTCTCTTTGTGGGTTCTGGCATATGATACTTATATCATCTTTAATACGTGGAAAGTGTATATGTGAGAAATGGTGTTCATTTCTAATCAATGAGCAAAGGCTTTAAGGAGAAGATGGGGTTTGGGATTTTTGAAGGAGGGAAGCATAGATCCTTACTAATCCATCAACAGTTAAAATGATGACTGCTAAATGTAATGCTGCTAATATATGTATGAGCTGGTCTGAAGTGTTCATACGCTTGATCAACCTCGTGAATATTAAGGAAGACATACCTGCATATACTGAGACAATTCAGGAACATCTTTTCCTGGCACATCTGCCTCAGTGAGAGCCTGAGTTTTTGTTTCTAAAAATGTCTGGAGCTTTTCTGAGAGGTTCTCAAAGAGTTCTACTTTGTTTTTTAGCTCCTCCATTTTGGCAAGTTTCTCTTTGTGTTTACGACTTGCTTCTGAAAACCGGACAGACAAGTCCTTCATCTTGGCTTGCAGTGAGGACGCAGTGGATGGGTCTGTTGTTTCCATGAATTTCTTCAGTTTCTCATTCATGGCATTTATACTGCTCTGACGACCTGCAATATCCTGTTCCAACATCTGAAACGAACCAAGTATCGCATATGTTTTATAATGATGTTTACAAACAATGTCACAGAGCGTTAAAAAATGACCATACATGACAACACGAACTTGGACAACCTGTGACTAACGAAAGTTAAGTATTGGGGCCGACTGACAAGTCTGATCTGTCCCTTGAGGAACACCATTCCAAATCTCTTCAAGACAGAGCGGGGAACAGCTGGCGGGTTGCCTGAGCGAAGCAGGAGGCGGCTGATACCCAGCAGCCCCTGGGATTGAGGGGAGCCTAGGGATTATCCATGGTCCTAATTTTAAAAAGGCTAGACAACAACAAAATTGATCTGATTTACTTCAAGTGCAGCTGGCTGAAGCTGTGATAAACAAGCTAGGCCTCGTGCATGTGTAAGCCCCCGATAATGAATTACATTCATGAGAACGTTTACAAAGCTCGCTCTCTACTTCTTCAGAGAACTGTTTTACACATGTGTCTCGGTGCAAGCACTACTTTCCACGGTTACACTCAGGAAAACTCCTTTTCTTTATCCTTAAGTGTATCTTGAATCTACCCATCCCTGAGACTTTTTAAGTGGCTTTTTTTGTTCATCTAAAAGTTTGTGGGTTTTTTTTTTCTTTTTAAATGTCACTTACAATGTTTTTACTGATCACATCCTGGAGAGCAGCAGAGTTTAAGGGCACTTGACCCTGCTCTTTCAGAGTACTTTCCACACTTCCCATCCAGTCCAGCATTTCATCCAGGCCATCCTGCACACTCAGTGAGCGGGTCAAGGTTATCTGTAGTTTTTCATTTCGTTCATTAACAGACTTGGACAGATCATCATATCTCCCAACAATGTCATCTAGTCCAAAAAGATCAGCAAGTGTTAACCACAAAGCTCTCTTCGCCCTATTCCTTTTCAAAAATACACTAAGGTGAGTCACACAATTTCCTCACCAAAACTGGAAAAAGAAAAAAGTTTAAATGATAAGTTCAGAATGCATAATCAGAGCACCATCTGAAACCTTAACTAAAGAAGAAAATATCTCAGTGGAATATAAAAAACTGAATTTTTTTTAAAGATTTTATTTATTTATTCGACAGAGATAGAGACAGCCAGTGAGAGAGGGAACACAAGCAGGGGGAGTGGGAGAGGAAGAAGCAGGCCCATAGCAGAGGAGCCTGATGTGGGGACCACGCCCTGAGCCGAAGGCAGACACCCAACCGCTGTGCCACCCAGGCGCCCCTGAAATTTTTTTAAAAAAATAGTTGACATATAGGTCATCTGCATTCAAAAAGAGATTTGGGGATGCATAAACATTCGAATTGCCCCAGAGAAACGTTAGTGGTCTAAACAGCCAATCTTTAGAGTAAATGTTGGTTCTCAATCTGACATTTCAAATTAGCCTTACCTGATAACTACATGGAAAAAAGAAAAAGGTGACAGTCATATACAGCTATTCTCAAGGACAATAACAGCTATAAAAAGATTTATCAAGACTTAGCCTTTACATATAAAAATTACCTCTCCCTTGTGTGCAACATGCATTCTCTCTCTCTCACACACAGACACACACACACACACACACACACACACGCAAACATATACTTAAGCTTTTGTCACCCTTCACAGTCTAAGCAAAGTACTCGAAAGCACAGAAACTGACAGATGCACTTATAAGGAGAAAATAGATCATGAAAATTCACTTAAAATAAGAAAGGCTGAGATTATGCTTCTAAAATATAAATGGAATTTATTTGAAAAGTTCAATAGCAGACCAAAAGGAAAAATAAATAAGGTTAACAGGTTGACCTATCTCAGATGAAATTAACCTTACTTTCAATTCTGAAGACTTAAGATGCTAAAAAAAAACAAGCTGTTCTAGCCTAGTTTTCACTCAAACAGAAAGTTCCATACTTTAACATCCTACATTCTGTACTGCAGACCTATGAGAAGTTCAAAGAACAATGACTTTTAATGTATTAATCTCTCTCTCTGGAATAAATCATCAATTTATCACTTACTGCCCAATAATTTGAAAGGTGTTTTAATTATATTTGGATATGTTGTTATGTTCAGTTAGAAAACTCTGCAAACCCCTCTCTGAGAGTGAAACATTTTACATGCTGTGTTTGGCCCAGGAACAAAATCTACAGAAGCAATATATCTCTCTGATTGTTTTAATGTGTCATGAAAATCACTTTGACAAATTTTCACTGAATTGAGAGGTTAAGCTTAGATAATTTAAAGAGACAGTCATGGTCCAGTCACAGAACACGATGAAGCCTGGAGAGCGCAGACAGGGGCAGGGGAACGCACTGAATACACACCAAGATGCCAACAAGCAGACAAAACAAGCAGCAAGTGAAAATATAAGCCCTTCTTTGGAAGTCACAGAGAAGATACTTTGAATTGCAGATGGTGACTGACTAGCAGATGAGCTGCTTCTCAAATGGGCAACTCTGGGCATCAGCAGGTGACCATCAGTAATCTGTTTAGCCCTGAGACGTGATTTCCCGAGCAAAGTCAGCTATTGTACTAAAATGAACACATTTTGAGTGTTACTGTTTTTGTATTTCTTAGTGATGAAATATTGTCGCTGAAGTGAATTCTTGCTTTTACTAAGTAAATATTATTTTAGAAGAAAAAGGTACAAAATGAAACCTACTCTAAGACTGTTATTTTTTTAAGTGGTTGGTTTTCTTAGAGGTCAGATAGATCTTAGAGAAATTCCTCTATATGTTAAATATATTTTCATAAATTCCTAGAAACTTATGCCACATAGAAGTTTCAAAGTCTTAAATAATGTAGAACATGTGAATTTTAAGCTAATAAAAATGAAACTATGTACACTTCACAATGGGAAAAATGCCTCTGCAAATAATAGAAGCACATATAATACAGTCTTTCTTTCTCCCCCAAATCTCTATGCCCAAGTCCTTACAGCAGTGGTTGCCAATGGTGGGATATAGGAACAAAATATTAGAACTTCCATTCATATTTTTATCTTCACTTTAAAATTTTATGTTTTGTGTTTCATAATTATTATACACATAATGTGGTAAGATAGTAATATGTGTATATCACTTATACATGCATATATGAGAGTACATGCTGAAAATTATTTGACAGGGGTGCATGATCAAAAAAGTTTGGACATCTTTAAGAATGAACAAAAGTTTTCCTTCTACAGACTGGTTTTAGAAAAGCAAAGTTTCATCCTTCTCTTCATCTAAAATTTCTACTCAGATTTTAACTCATGCTTGCTTTGGTGTGAAACACAGGTGCAATCATCTTACAAAACATTATGCTTTTTATTTCACACATAGAAATATATAATAAGCTCGAACTATACATTAGGTAAAAAGCAGCAAAGTCAAAGCAAAAAATACAGTAAGGGGGCGCCTGGGTGGCACAGCAGTTAAGCGTCTGCCTTCGGCTCAGGGCGTGATCCCGGCGTTATGGGATCGAGCCCCACATTAGGCTCTTCCACTATGAGCCTGTTTCTTCCTCTCCCACTCCCCCTGCTTGTGTTCCCTCTCTCGCTGGCTGTCTCTATCTGTCGAATAAATAAATAAAATCTTTAAAAAAAAATACAGTAAGACAGCAAACATTTATTGATACCCCTCTGCTCATGTAATATAAACTAAATATGACGTGTGGATACAAAGAATAACATGGAATAGCTCTTTTCTCAAGAGACACCAACTCTAATGCGAGAGGCCACAGAAGCACCACTCTGACCGGATACCAGTTTCTGGTATCACTGGAGGAAACTGTGGTAATCAGAGCCCCATGACACCACTCAAGGGCTTCTAGAAAACGGAGAGTTGGGAACACTGTTTTAAAGCACATCTCTTAACGCCACGCTCCTGCTTTCGACAAAGACCTCTCAATGAGTCTCTTTTGGCCGGAGGTTTGGAGTCTAGCTCTGCCCAACGCCATCAACCAAAAGAATCTTAACTTCTACTTTCCGTGGTGACTATTACATAAAGAAAGAGTTTTTGTTACATTTTCTAAATATAAAAATAAACTTTAAATATACTCTTTCCAAAGTACACAAACCCCATTCCCAAGACACCTGCCCAGAAAGGCTTGGCTCCTCCCAGCCTGGGAAGCACCATTTCACAGTGAAAGGACATAAGCAACACAATATACACTAGTGACAGTGTTCTCCGTATCAGAAGACCTTCATTTAGAATTTACCCGTGAGAAAGCAAACAAGGAAATAAACACTTACCCAGTGTTTTTTGGATATCGTTCTTGGCTGGAAGTAGAGATCCTCTGGCATCTAAAAGCACTTCAGCCGTTTTTTTCAGTTTCTCTACAGCAACCTGCTGATTTGATATCTGTCCTTGCAGAGCCTGGAGGATTGAATACTTCAGTTATACTCAATAGGACTAAATAACATATTTCCAATATAAAAAAATTATTTATAGTATGATAAAGTAATATTGGACTATTTGGATATACTATGATAAAGTAATATTGGACTATAAATATTAGAATATTTATAGTATGATAAAGTAAAGTAATAAAAAGATAAAAGATCTTTTCATCATTATAAACTTACTCCAGAGTCCTTAGAAGAAGGCCAGTTATGAAGTGGTGTTAGCAAAGGCATCAGCCAGGGAGGATAATACAAATTCAGTATTGAAATAAACCATTGAGCATATGTTCATGATACTTGGCCTGATTCTTGATCTTGCAGCCTGCCCCTCTACTCCTAGCCTGAGATCTCCCCTCATCCCCACCTCAAGGCCTCAGACAATACCCTCACTAACCACCAAAAAATAAAACAAAAACCAACCTAACACCAACACCACCACTACCAACAACAACAACAAAAACAAAAACAAACAAAAAACGTTTGGGACTATTTCTGACTCCATGTAAGGAAATAACTAAGGATTTCCATTTCTATACAAAGTCATATTTCTGTTTATTCAACAAAAGTTACTTAACATCTAAAAATTCAAAAAAATCTTGCTGCATTTGTGAAAATATAAAACCAAATAGACACAAAGCTCACCTATAGGGATTTTATAATCTACATCAGGAACTGATAACTGCTACCGGAAGCTGAGAGGAGGGATAAGTGAACATGAGGACCACCTCTATGCTGGTGGTACTGGGCTGGGTCCTGAAGAAAGTGTGGATGGAGGTAGGCAGAAGTGGAGAGGGAGGACACATCCCTGTAGGGTCAACAAGATGGGGACAGAAACATCACAGGACAGGGGAGATCCCAATCAGTTAGAGAATGTGCCTGCGTGAATGAACAGCAACAGGATTGTGCAGCTAGAGTATACATTTCATCCTGCAGCAATGGAGGGTCGTTCAAGGATTCTGAGTATGGGATGACATGCTCAGAGCTGTCTTAAGAAAAGGCGAAATCTGTAGCACTGTGTGGGGTAAATGACATGAGTAAGAAATGAAGCAGAGACACCAGTTAGGGGCAACTTCAGCAGTAACAAAGGAGAGGGGCCCTTCTAATCTGGGAAGGCAAAATTGGTTACAGAGTTGGGGAGGGTCTCTTGGTAACTGGTTGTCTAAAGCTGTGCTGTGAGATACAGTAGCCACTAACTACATGGAGCTTTTGAAATTTAAAATTAATTGTACTAGCCACATTTCAAGTCCTAAGTAGACAAGGAGACGAGTGGTTTCCATATTGGAGACATTACAGAGCTTTTCCATAGTCACAGAATGTTCCATGGGACATCACTGCTTGAGGAGGCAGGAACAAGGGAAAAGAAGAGAAGAATCCAACATTTCTGAGCCTAGGTAATTGATGGAACGCATAAGCAAAAGTGGGAGCAAGTTAAGGAGCATTAGAGAGTCTATTTAGGAATTTATGATTTCAAAGAGCTCTAAGGACCTCATATAGAAAGAAAAAAAACCCAGTGAAGTTGGAAATGGAGGTGACTCTGAACACAGGGTGGAACTAGACATAAAGCTCTGGAAGCCAAGACTCATGGCAAGACCGCCAGAGAAGCAAGCACGGAGACACCGGAAGAGGAGGCCTCAGGGAATCATGGAGAGTTGTTACACGCAAGTGATGAGAACGGAAAAAGAACAGATGTGATCAGGGAGATGGAAATGGGCCTGGAATAATTCTGTCCCCAAAGGTTACAGGAAGAGAGAAAGTGGAAAAGGTTAACGACGTCATTTGCTTCAGAAAGGATACTGTAACCCTGAATTTGCTGAATCGAGGCCCCCATTTCTCTATGTATATGTGGCTCAACAGTTACAATGAAGAGAGAAGAGGTAGTTGAGAACCACAGATAAGTCTTCCAGAAGTCTGGCCCTGCATTCCTAACCCCTCTGACGTATCTGGGTCCAAATGGGCTGACTCTCCAGCCGGGCCCCGTGCTTGGCTTTCACCTCACTGGAGCTACTCAGGCTCCTCTTCCAGTCTCACATTCAGATTCCAAATTCAAATTCCCAGATGCCCAACTGTAGATGAACTCATCCCTGGCCATGGGCCCAGGTTTCCAACTGCCTCTTGATCATTTCCATCTGGGTGTGAACAGTCCCCTCAAACGCAGAACGCTGAATCTGAACCCATTCTCTCTCAGTACCTGCACTACTCCTCCGGCTGTTGCATCTCATGACCCGGGTAGTAACTCGGGCTCCTCCTGGACGCTCCCTTAACCCTCCTTTCCACGCGCAAATCCACCATCGGGCCCCGACAATTTTACCTGCTTAATGTGTTTTTAAAAGCAGACTTCTGCTCTGCATTTCTGGATCACTGCACTCAACAGAAGAAAGCATCCTAACTGAGCTCCCTGCCTCCGATCTCTTCCCTGACATAACCCCCCAACGTGTTCTATCTAAAATACATACCTGACCATATCACTCGCCTCTTTAAAATCTTTCAGTAGCTTCCCATCGCCGTTATAAAAATGACAGACTTGAGCATACTATAAAATAGTATGTCCAATGACATCTACTCCTTAATTCCATCTTCGATCTCACCTTCCTCCACCTCCTGTTCCAGAAATGTCCAAAAACACAGCTGTTTCTTAGCTATCTGCTCAAGCTAGACCCAACGTTTAACATCTCTACATGCTAACCTTCTCACACAACCTATTCCCCATCATTCTGAGCCTGGATCTTGTTCACCTGTTAACAGTCAGCTGGGAAACCCCCTAACATTCTCTTCACCCCTAGTTTATAAGTACTCCCTGCAGGGGTTCCCATAAATACCTGTGAATATTACTGGATTTGTCTCTAAAATTGTAACCTCTTTGAGAACGAGGAATTTATTCTATTCAGCTTTCTTTTATCACTGCCCAGCACAGTGCTTGGCACATAGTAGGCCCTAAGAAAGGTTTCTAGAAGAAGTAAATAATTGAAAAGTAAATAAATAAAAATATCAGGTATGAGATTGAAAAAGATCTTCTTCTATTTCAGCCTTCATTTCAGACTAAAACAAATGCCTACAGCCAATGGCAAAAATTTCCTCAACTAATTTTCATATTCAAGTAATTTATATGACATACGGGCAGCCCATATGTCAAAGCTATGGCCAACGTGGGATTTGTGATCTGTGTACCAGATCCTAAAATTGCCCCAAAAGGCCAAAGAATCTATCAGAGTGGATCTGTCTAGGAAATTCTTTCACAGGTTTAGTTATAGGAAGTATAAAGAATTCCTCAAGACAGGAACTTTACCTAGATCCAGACTGAAGTCTAAGCCACAGACACAGTTTGCTGGCACTGCATACTTATTTAAGAGATGAAATAAGGTTATGAATACCTTCAAAAAAATTTTTTTTAGAATGTGAGCTCTCCAAGGGGAGAGGCAGGGTTTTAACATCTTTGTGTCTTCACAAGGCCTAACAATATGCCTAGCACATAAACGTCTGCCGAATAAATTTATGTAAGAGTTAGCATGGTTCTAACAAAAATTCCCGATACCAACGATGGCCCTCCCCTAGCATCCTAAAACTTAGAAATGGATTACAAAAGAAGTGTTTTTTCCTTCACCTCTTCTTTTCAAAACATCCCAGGTCTTTTCTCTCCATAATTATGTTCGAGAGAGTCAACAGTTTTTAATTCCTAACACGTATCAGGTTATAATTTAACTAGAGCAGTGGTTTATAACACGACTCTAGAATAAAACTGCAAATTACAATATTCAAAGGGGTACCATATGTAGTTTTTAATGGATTTCAATGAAATCAAAACATGAAGACGCATCTCTGACAAGGGTTACTGAAAGATTATGACCTCGGTCTCCTCGACTAAACCAGAAAAGTGTGAAATTTATAAAGGGCACTTGTCCAAGACTCAGAAGACTCCTGACTTACAACGTCCCTGAGCTCAGTGCAAGTCTGGAAGGTCGACACTGTCAGTCAACGGGATCTAGCTCCACACCTAGTCCCAAACCCAGGCCTCTAAACTGGCCCCCAAATCCTGTCTTTCTGTGCCTCGTGTGGAACTAAAGTGTCTTTTGTCTAGTGATCTTTCTGAAAGCAGAGCGTGAGGACTGTAATTACAGTTCTGTGGTATCAGAGGGTTGACAATACAGCTACCAGTCCCTTGAATGATAATGCAAATAACAATGTGCTATTGGACAGAAGGGTTTCAAATGCACCGACTTGGATACCCCAAGTTACATTTATTATCCAACAGAATATGCTAGCATTGTAAATGTAGAGAAAACTGATTTTTCTGTGGTAGTCTTATGTGTTTATATTACTGTTAAAGAAAAATCATTTTTAAATGTTAATAAAAATGAAAGAAATGGAAACTGCTTAATCCTCCTAAAAATGTATCCTTGCTACATGCTGAGATCATCTGTGAGGAAAATAAGAACATATTCCAAGAACAACTTTAATTGCACATTTAATTTTTAAAATTACACTGTGGCTTAATTAGAATTTATTCTCCTTTGAGACATTGCTCTCCTCTTTAACATTACTTTGGCTGCCTTACGACTAGAAAGGTCTTCCTCCGCAGCTCAAACCAAGATAGTTTTCTCCCACTTGACAATTAATCCAGGTATCTGTTTAACCTAAAAACCACACTATCCTTTTGGGTTCTTGTTTTTCTTTTAGCTCTAGTTATAGAAAAATTACTTTCATATAGGATGTAACTGGCTTCCTGATAGACAGACCTAACTTAAAATGTGTTGTTTTTAGTGTATACACTTCCCTATACTAAAAATATCTAACTTCACTAAATGTCATGTAGGCAATCTTAATAATTATTTTAAGCTATTGGCAATTTCTACCAAAATAATGGCCTTTACGCTGCAGCCTGTCCTCGGCCCCTACCACATACACTGTCCTTGGACACGCAATCAAGCGGGACCAGGAAACTTAATTAAGACAGACTTGTTCTTGTGGGAAAGAGTAAACACAAACAAAGAGGCCCAGGACTGGCAACGCACATCCAAAGGAAGGGAGCCACCCCCAGGAGGCCGTGCCACCTCAGGGATGCCCACCCAGAACAGGACCTCTCGCTGGAGCCTCAGGTGACAATGAGTAAACTCTTCAGCCCAGGAGAGAAGCGGCACGCTCCGTCCTCCCTACCTCCCTGCGCTTCACCTCCCTCCCCTCACCCACACTTCCCAGCCCCTTCCCTCTGCCTGGGCCTTAACCTGCCACATTTGACCCTAGGCTATGACTTCTTCCACCCAGACTTGGCCAGTCTCAGGCAATACCAAACATTAAGCCCACTGGCCCATTCTCCTTGTTAACAGCACAACAGTGATTTCTGATTCTGTCACTAACAGCTGCAGCTGAATTTTGGAAGGCAGTTGTCTAACTGGCAATACTTTGTTGACTTTCTAGCGATGGCAGCAATGACTGCTACTGACCTGCTAAAAGGAGACACAGAACTGATTTATGAAATGAAACTTTCAAACTCAAAATTATTGGTCATATGGAACAGGAGTAAAGTACTTCAAAAATGACCGCCCCCACATTAAGATTTTAAAATATGCTTTAGACTTAAGATAGAGAGACTCTCTCTGCCATTGTGGGTATGCTGAGACCTTAGCAATTATTCGGGTCTGACATCAAGCCTTCTGAAGGAGCAGGTAGACTTTTTGAGAACTGTGCTAGGCAGTAACTGCAGTTCATGTCTCTAAGAATCATGGGGACACTCAACAGGAACTCCAGTCCTGATCCTCAAACCTGAAATGGGACAGTGACATCCCTTCTTCCTTTCCACCTATTTGTGCTTGAACAAACCCTTACTAAGTACCTACTTTGAGTCATGCACTCCTGTAGGTGCTGGGGAGATAGCAATGAATGAAAGAGAGAAAAACATCTGCGTTCATGGAACTTACTTCCAATGGAGGAGAAAGACAATGAACAAAATAAATAAGTATAAAGACAAACACGTGGCCAGGGCAATATCGGTTTTTCTTTAGGGAGGAGGGCGTGGTGGGATGCAAACCGTAACAGCAACGTCAAACCAGTTAAACAACAGTGGAAGATACAACCTCATTAGAAAGAGAAATGAATGGACTGGGAACTGCCTCTAAAAAGAGAAGTACGTTTCCATCCTTTGTTCCCCTTTCCAAGGGGAATGATCACAAAAATGTTGGGGAGTGGATGGCTGTCAGTAAGACTACTGAAGGGCTGGATCGCTCACTTTTCACTCTGTCTCTCTTTCTCTTACCTTGGTCTCTTCTAATTGCCTTTGCAGATTTTTAGGGTCCACAGCGATGGGTTCAGACAAGTGTTTGCTCGCCGCAACCTCGCAGGCCTGCAGCCCAGAAAGAAGTCCACAGGAAGCATCCTCATAGTGTTGATATTTATCCACCAGGTCTTTAAGATTATTCCCAAGGACATTGCACTAAAAAATAATAAAAATAAAAAATCAGAAGAGATTAAGGGTGGGGGATTAAAATCCCACTGTGTATGTGTTAAAAACCTTAGGACCTATGAGTTAGGCAACTTGGAAAACACCTGAGTTCAACCAAGATAGGAATAAGATATTTTCCTTCATGTGAAGAACTATCTTCCAAAAGTAACCATAAAAACGAAGAGATAATCCTAGATTTATACCAGTTCAAAAATGTGTTTATAAGGGCTGGGTCTTACTGCAGAATGAAGCATTCAGATATCAATCACCAGAGGAGGCTGGGACACATTCCGAGTTTTATACACCATGTGTATATAGCCATGTATTTGATGGGAAAGTTTTCAAAGTGCTTAATAAATCACTTCTATGTCACCCCAGACTGAAGCTGCACAAGGAGGGCAACTAAACTAGATCAGAACGGAGCAAAGGCCGATAACCAATGATGCTCTTCAAACCATTTGTGCGACTAGGTTAGTCTGTTCAGCTTATACTGTGAAGAGGGAAATGTTTTCTTAGTTCGTGGGTTTTTTTTTTTTAAACAAAACTCTTTTGCTTGTCCAAAAGGAGGAGCTGAAACAGTCTGTAGGCCATGAAGTATCAAAATAACGCACTGATCGACTATGCCTGCAAAACAAGCGAGTGTAGTATCAGTGAAGGGAAAATGATCTAACATGGAAGTTCGGTCCCAAGCTGAGAGGCGGCAAATCAGCAAGCCACACTTTGGGTCTGGAACCAAAACATAAACGCCGCCTGGTGGTCAGATCGGATGCTCGCGTTTCAGAGTTAAAGCCGCCTGGAAACCACTCACAAAAAAAACTAGCTAACTTGAGGCTCCTAACCTTCAAACATGTTTGCTGAAGTAAAGCAGATGAGTAAGAAGGAGGGAATGAGGATGAAACCACTTCGTGTCCTTTGCTTCAGTTCTTAGAATTCTCGCTAATTCCAAAACGGAAGTGAAGAGGACAGAGTGAAAAGTATAGTCACAGACTGATCTCCCCTTAAAAATAAAATTACCTTAGAGTAGAGAGACCTGAACCGATCGGTGGCATGATCCAGTTTGCCCTGGACTTCTCTGTAGGTCGCAGAGGTATCGATGCTATCCTGGGCAGCCTTGCCACCACCGCTTCTCCTGCTGCAAGATTTGGCCGCTTCTAACACTCTGCTTCCAGAAATTGTGATGTACCTCAGGTCCCCTTTGTGAGAAATGACATCCTCTGAGAAACTCTTCTGCCGTTTCAGCTTGGTCATCAAGCCTCCAAGGTCGTCTGCGCCTGCTTCCAGGTTTTCCAGTTCCTGTTCTGACTGCTGCAGCCAGAGCTCGAACTCGCCGTAGTCGGCGTCGAACTTCTCTAATTCCTCCTGCAGAGAGCGCGTTAACTTCACCTTCTTCTCCGACTCGGCCAGCGCCGTTTCGTAGTGTGCTTTCAGTTCCTTCATGTTCTTCTGCAGCTTCTCTTTCTCGTCAGGAGACAGATGGTGGCCCTGTTTGTCGAGCAAGGCTTGGGCAGCCTGCGTGGCCATGAGGACGGCCTGGTGCTGAGAGACGATCTTCTCGTGTCGGGCCTGCGTGCAAACACATAAGCTGTGAGGTCAGAGCAGCGACAGGGTTACACGGAGGCTGTCGGGAGCCCCCCATCGCCTCAGGACCCACAGACGTAAGTGATCCACAGGCCAGCAACTGGCTTCTCATTAACGTCATCAAGGGGCGCAGCATTTCAGACTAGCAAGCTCTGACCACTTTAATCTTATTTGTATGGAGATTTTCTAATCTTCCCAAGAAAAGTACTCAGTCACAGAGGACAAGTACTGATTTTGAGCAGTTTGGAAAAATGGTGATGACTTTCTCTTCTTTATAAGTCAGTTACGAAGAAGTCAGGAAAGGTTAGTAACTTGACCCAAAGAGTGGAAAATACCAGCGGGTGGATTCAAACATAAAGAGGCCTCACAGGAAAGCCCTTGTTTTTAGCAACTGCATGATGTTTGCCTTCTGATCTTTTTGCTTCTAAGAATATGGGACTCTGAAAGTGTTTTAGAAATTCCTAATGTCCTGGGGTGCCTGGGTGGCACAGCGGTTAAGCGTCTGCCTTTGGCTCAGGGAGTGATCCCTGCGTTATGGGATCGAGCCCCACATCAGGCTCTTCCGCTATGAGCCTGCTTCGTCCTCTCCCATTCCCCCTGCTTGTGTTCCCTCTCTCGCTGGCTGTCTCTATCTCTGTTGAATAAATAAATAAAAATCTTTAAAAAAATTTTAAAAAAAGTGCTCTCATTTAAAAAAAAAAAAAAAAAAGAAAGAAATTCCTAATGTCCTGGCAGAGTGGAGAGATAGCCCAAGGGCCTGGCCTGGGTTCTGTTTCTAGCACTTTCTAGTGATGCCACATGTCCGAGGCCACACGGTTTCTTCCTTCAGGAATTCATTAAATTTTTCATGTTCAGAGATAATTACAATAAGGTTCTGGAATAGCCCCTGGAAACTACAAATACAATAAATACTTCCACTCTTCTTCTGGTTTAATTTGTTATTTCCTATAATATAAAAACCTGCCACAGAGCATTCTATTCCAAAGACTCCAAAGACAAAGACATGGAGGAAAATACATAAAACTGCAAAAGTGCCTCAAACCCAGTCATCTGACTACAAAAGCCACATGCTGAAATAAAATGATCAGTTATGTGACACTCCGAAAAAGGTTTTTCAAATGTTGCCTCCGCTCCTGCCCTAGATGTGTACAACTGGGCAAGCTACTTGAGTTCTGTTCACGAGCTTCCCCACCTGTGAAATGAGAATCCATGGGGGGAGGTGGGGGGGGAATGCATTCAGACAGGAGGAGCTGAGAAGAGAGCCCGCAGGGCCCGCCATAACTGCTCTATTAATATCAGCTATCATTATTCCTATTAATCCCTTACAAATCTGCTTCACTGAGAAGAATGCCACATCTAATGATTTATTTCTCACTGTTTCTGACATGCGTAGAGTTCCCAAAGTAACTTCTGAGGCAATGGTACACCTGGAGGATGGGACTTCACTCTCAGTGGTCATTAAGGTTTCAAGAGAGAGCTCAGGTGCCCCTCTCTTAACAGACCTTAGAGAATTTAACAATATTACTCTGTTTAGAACAACAAACCTTAACTTTCTGGTACTGCTGGTTCAGATTCTCCTCAGTGGTTCCAACCTGTCCATCAACATCAGTTTCCAACAGGTTACCATTAACTTCATCCTCCTCTCCCATCACCGACGTGCCATCGCCTTCTTGAAAATGGGTCCCATTCTGTTCGATTACCTGTCTCTGTTCTACCCCTGCCCTGTCAGAGTCTGTGTCCACATTGGACAGCCAGTCCAGCAGGTTTTCTATTTTGGTTTTGCTCTCTTCCAGCTGCTTTGCAGCCGCGACCTGGAGAGAGAAAGTTCACAGGAGGTATTCTATATGCGGGTTGAGGTGCTAGTTTCAAGACACTCCAAAAGTAAATATTTAAGATCATTAAAATTACACTGGGGAGACTAAAAACAGACACAGGCTGAAAACTGAACACAGTGAAATTAAACCTTAGAGCCAGAGACAGTTACTAGGGAGTTCCCACTGTCCTTAAAAACACATTCTGAAATTTTAACTACAACTGATGAGTCCTCATGCGTTTCGCAAGTAGAAAATCTGACAATCCCACTTAAATTTTTTTTAAAAAAGTTAAACAAAGGCAATTCCTCAAACTTTCTGTAGCATTTGGTTAATTATATAACTGGAAATGCACAATTCTAGTCTCTGGTACTAAACGTTGCTTACTGGCACCTGATACCACTTAAAAATTCAAGTAACTGTTACACTAATCATCTTCAACAAAGCAATAGTGTACCACATATTTGAATAAGGACCTTTTCAGTTTCTTCTTTGATTGCTGTTGTCACAACTTTATCCAGCTCCTTTTTTGACTGTTCTGCCTTTAGATTAAGCTGTTCACACTTTAACTTGGCTTCGTTAAGTTTTTGCTCAATCAAAGCTTTATCTTCTTGTGACAGCTTTTCGCCATTCTCTCTTAAGAAGTTCTCTGTATTTTTCACTATTTCTGCCAAAGCCTGTGCATTTCCTTGCATATCTTTCTGTAATTCCTTATAACACAAAAGAAAAAAAAAATCTCATATTAAATTATCACCTATTTAATCTTCCAGAGTTGTAATTCTATAAGAGGGAGCGAGCAGAGAAGAAGCATTTACTTACAGGTTGGAAAAGCATAGTCAATTTGAGTTGGTTTACTTAAATCACAATATTTAATATAATTTGAAATCTCAAACAGCATTAAAGAAAGGTGTGAGATTTTCATTTTCACGAAGGGATATGGTTTGTAAAACACTGAAAATAATGAATTTAAGGAGCGTGTGAGTGGCTCAATTGGTTAAGCGGCTGACTCTTGGTTTTGGCTCGAGTCACGATCTCAGGGTCCTGGGATCGAACTCTGTATCAGGCCCCGCACCAGGCTCTGTACTCAGCAGGGGCTCTGCTTGAGGATTTCTCTCCCTCTCCCTCTGCCCCTCCTCCGGCTCTTTCTCTCTAAGATAAATAAATCTTAAAAAAAAAGAAAATAATGAATTTAATAATATAATCTATACAAATTTGCACACACCAGACATTATCATGTTATGTGAGCACATTTATAAGAGCTTTTAAAGACATGATAATATTATTTATTCAGTTCCTAAACATTTATTTTTTAATATATATCTATTACTCAGGATAAAAACAAAGTAGTTCCCCCAGTGAACTAAGATAACTTCTTCTAAACCCTCTTAGAGTCTCTAATATGCAACCTTTGCTTCTTTGCCCCAGCTGCTAGGAAGATCAAGATTAAGATCTCTCCTCAGCAGTTACAGCTTTCTTCTGTCTAGATTTCTCTACGGAATTTTTCCTCTTCTCTTCCTCCTTTACTTTGTGTTTTCATTCTCCAAATTATACTGTGTTTGAACGTTCACGCTATTTTCCCATATTTTCAATTTAAGTGTCATCAAATTATTCTAAGTATTTGAATGGAAAGAAATGCTACTTACTGAGCCACTGTTATGTGACATTCACTGTGTTAGGTACATAACTAACACACAGCATTTCCTTAACTCCTACCATCAGTGGGGTATGACCAATGAAGAAACTGAGGCTTGAGGAGATTCTTGATAAGGGTAACAACAACAATGTGGAGTGTCTGGGATTTGAAACAAGAGCTATCCAGTTACAATGAGAATGTTCTTTCTCCAAAAGAAAGCTATCTTTACCTGTCTTTACTGTTTGTTCGTTTGATGAAGAGGGACAAATTGTAGAGAAAGAGTAAAGGAATAGGAAGTTAAGAAAGAGGAAGAACCCAAACGAATGGCTGTTTCACGTGATGCAAAGTGAGTGAGCTGGCCTCAGTGGATGCAAGTTTTAACTCCCCACACAAGGTATTTCCATTAGCAACCTCCTTTCCATAGCCTTCCCTCAATATCTCACCAACACCAGTCAAGAAAATTACTGGCTTTCTTGAAGTTGGACATGTAACTCTTAGTATCAAGTTTAAAGCTCACCTTGGCTCAGAGAAGCTACAATGATTAGGTAATAATAGTAATCAAAGTTAGTATCAACACAGACCGGCTGATGCAAAACCAGAGTTTACCTCCTGCTTGGACTGATATTTCTTCAACTCAACTGTGCCATCTCCAATCACAAAGGCTTCTTGGTGACCAATGAGGCGGTTTTCAGTTTGGGTGAGGAGATCACATATTCCTTGGAGTTTCTCTTTGTACTCCTGCTGACGCTCTGCCACAATCTAAAGTGGGGCAAAATCAAAGCATCTCAAATGTGTGGTCATAAACTCACTATTGTGATTCCTCCTTACTAGAACACATTTTGCAAGTTCTGCACATTTTACAAGTTCTAACTGCAAAATTAGAACACATCTTGCAAGCTTTTCTGAGTATGCTGTAAACATGATAGCAGTGGGGTACATATTGAGCAAGGTGACACAGAAAGTAAGAGCATGTCCCGTATACAAAGAAGGAGATCATGTTTGGATGAAACTGCTCAGTAGAATACTGGCCATGCATATGTGTAAGAGATGGAGCTTCTGACCGACAGGAAGAAACATTCCATTTTCTTAAGCTCTCGAAACCTGCGACACACACAATTAATTCTGCAAAAGGATATCAAAACAGAAGTTAGTTGTGATTTGTCTGTTAACATATCTGATATGTGTATATAGGTTATCATGCTAGAGACAATGCCTAAGTGCTTTAAGAAATAATAAAAGGAGCACTGCATGCAATGTTTTTACTTAATCACTATGCCTAATTCCATTGCCACCCCTTGGCTCATCATTGATATCAGATGTAGCATGCTAATATAATTCACTATATTAAGAGATTAATTTAGTAAATCACCACTAATACTTGCACCTCTCACTTTCCTATTATTTATACTCTAGTTATGCATCTTATAGCCATTGATCATGTTCTTAGGAGCCTAACACATGCCAGTCAAGTAAAGTACTAAGTGTTTTATATCATTCTTTAATCAACGCTCACAATACTACCAGGTAAGCACTGTTAGTATTTCCAATTTACTACTGAGAAAACCGTGGTTGAATGACGTGTCCTAGGTCACACATGCCTGGGTGTAGCTGGGATGTAAACCCAGCCGGTCTGGCTCCACAGCCCATGCTCTGCACTGCTGTGCCCTACCACCTCCCAGAGGAAAAAGACACCTTATCCTTCTTTATCCATATGTTCATCAATTTATCGAAATTCCTGAGTGCATCCTTATTTCCTACTCCAAGGAAAAAAAATCAAGACTCCCACTAGAAAACAGTGGTTTCGAGGAGTCAGAAAAATTAACTACAGCATTCTTGTGGGAAACAGTATTGCCATATATTCCACCATCTATCTCGACATTATACCCTGCCCACTAACTGCCTTTCCAGAAAATCCTTCCTATTGTACCCCGGGTATCCGCAGTACGGGTTTCACACGGAAGAACTGAAAACAGAGAATTTCAAGTGCACAAAGAAAGGCAGACCTTCTGATCATCGAGATCCAGTTCTAGCTGTAACCGGGTCTCTAAGCGCTCCACCTGGGCAGTCCCTGACTCCTGCACGTCAAGAACACACTTCTGAGTGGTACTCAGGAGCCTCAGTAGCTGCTTGCTTTGGCTGGGAGCCAGGTCTTGTGCACATTCAGAAATGAAGAACTGCACATCAAGGGCAGTGGCCTCCAGCTGCACTTTGGTGCGTCCGAGGTCTTTCAACACGTTCTGTGAATAAGACCGCACAAGTTATAAAACAGGAGACGAGCCGTAATAGAAAGTTTACATTAACAATATTTAAAAAAAAATATGTTTCTTATATCAGGGACTCAAGGTTTTATTATTTTTTCATGGATTCGTTTAATCAAAAATCTATTCATCACCTAGTAGCAGATGGTAATGAGGAAATTATTTAAATACTATGGTAATTAATATTATATGGAGAGACAATTCTTCTAAGAATATTTTTTTAAATTTATTTTATTTATTTTTTAGAGAGAGAGTGCAGGAGGAGGGACAGAGGGAGAAGGAGAGAATCTCAAGCAGTCTCCCTGCTGACTGCAGAGCCCAAAGTGGGGCTCGATCTCACAACCCTGAGGTCATGCCCCGAGCTGAAATCAAGACTCGGAGGCTTAACTGACTGAGCCATTCAGGCATCCCTCCTCTAAGAATATTTTAATCTTGCCTGCCATATCACATTTAAAATGTAACTCCAGCAAAAGATAAAAACCCAATTTACATACATTTGGCATGTTAAAGGGGAAAATCAACATTAAAATATTACTTGCTAATATTTGCAATATCCACGTAATTGTGGTTGCACATAAACAAGCCAATGGGGAATCTGAAACATAAAATCAGTGAGCTAGAATTTCAGTTTTCTGACTCACAGGCCAGGAGCCTAAACATCATTCATGAGGCAGCTATTCCTATTAAGAACTATGTTGTATTTGTAAGAATAATTTAACTATTAATCTAGTACTTATTAATGTGACTAATACATAAATAAATACAAATCTTAAGATGTCAGTGCTGGTAAGAGAGTGATAAGGCAGTTGGGAAAGCATCGGAATGACGTCCATTTGGTTGTGATTATTTTATGGCTGTGTTAACTATGAACAAACATCTCTTAGAGACAAAGAAAGGAAATAATCCTTTTAGATTTAGCTGTCAGTTTTTTTGGTAAACATTTGTTTTATTAAATCTGGAAGTTTTTAAATGTACATAAATTTATCTCCTTTATTTTGATACTTGCCTTGAGAAACTCCAAACGTCTCTTCACATGTTCAGTATCTTGTACATTCACAATCTCAATATCCTTCACAGATTTGCTCTTCTCTGATATCCAGTGTGAGAACGACTCAAGTTTCTGCAGAAATTCTTCATGGGAAGCTGCTAGTTTAGACTAGAAGATAAAATCATGTGTTCATTTCTGTCAATCCCCAAATTTTGAATTCCTACAAAAAATGGTTCTGTTTCAAGGCCCTAAAAGTCTGAAAAATAAGAGACTTCTTCTCATAACTAAATTTTCAAATAATCCAATTTTCTTCAAAACTCAAATTCTGACTCAGCGTGAAGTGTTTCGATGCCTACCATTTCAGAGTCAATTGCGAGCATGACATGATTCATTCTTTCTGAAGACACACTGCTGAGGGAAGAGAAAGTAGTCTGCAAATTTTGATGGCTTATCCTCAATTCCTCAAGCTGTCCTCTGGGGAAGTCACTGGGAAGGGATTTTAAAAACTCTTCTGCCAACTTCATGTCTTTTCTTAAAATAACAGCAATTGGAGCCAATCCCAATTCAAATGTCTGCAAAAGATGTATATTCCAGAACTATTCAGTGAGAAACACCAATCACAATCATTCTAAATGTAACGGTAAAGCACAATGCTCATTTTTCCAAATTAATACCAGCTGACAACCATCCATAATAGGCAGCAAAGAGTTCTTACCTCTAACTGTTTAAGTTGGTTCCTCAAAGCTTCCAGATTATTATCCAGAGGCTCCTGGTTGTCGAAAGGGGGCTTCATATCTTGAAGTAAGGCCAAATACTCATGCATTTTTGATGTGTGCTGTAAACACTGCTGTAACTCAGTGGAAAACTAAACATAAATTTGGACATTTTAATTCAATGGCCTTTACGTAGTTTTTTAAAGCAAATAAAATGTATGGGGTTATTCCCAAATGTTTCATGAAGCTACTGTCATACAAAATGTAAAATCAACTTACTTGTTCCATTGAGCTACCTCCAGAAGTCATTCCTTTTGACCCTGAAATATTTTCCAAATGGTCTGGGATATCGCTGCATAGCTCCCCCAGCTTCTCATTGCTTGGCAATTCTGATGCACACACAGTTGAGTTTTCTAGTCCAGTATCTTTTATATTATGTACATTAAGGGAACACTGGTTTCCTTCTTTGCTTTTAAGATCATCAAGAATGTGTGACTTTTCATCCACCATCTCAGAAGCAGTGGATGAGTTTTGATTCCAGTCTCTGACCTGTTCTACTTTCTCTGAGTACGTGTCGGCAAGCAGCTTGTAGAAAACATTTTCAAGTTGCAATGGAGGTACTTTAGATGTAATACCTCTTTTCTCTAGCTCATACTCCATCTGGGTTAATTCCTTTATCAATTCAAATGCTCCGGTAATTTTCTGGCTATACTGATTTTGCTTAAGTATACCAAGGAGAAGCTCAGAGTTAAGATTTGAAATACAGAACGGATCATCTCTACTCTCTGCTTTCAGTTCTGGTGAATTATTCGTGGGGGAAACTCCAGAACAGTCACCAACGTTAAAGTCAACGGGCACACCAGATGCTTCATTTGCCAACTGTGATGTGCTAACTCTTTTAATTAAGTTTTGAATTAAAATTTTGGTGTCTGCACAGACTGAAGATTCTCCAACCTCTTGAGGATTCACAGGACCTTCTTCCAATCCGCTCTTTAAGATAGCCTTTACATCCTCAACAAATACCTGAGACGAGTCAGGAATTTGAACCTCCTTTTCTTGGAGTCCTAGAGACAAGTCTTGTTCTTTTTGCCACTTTTGCTCAATTTTTTCCATCTTGTTGTTCATTTCTGAGACTAAGCAGTCCATGCTTAAAGGGTTACTGGAGTTACCATTACTTATTCCTTCTGTGCAGAGTTCTGGGGGCACAAAATCATTATTTTGCCCCCGGTCTTCCACGTTTCTAAGAGGTAAGATTGACAGTGTGCTCTCATTCCTTTCTGGTGTGAACTGAGCAATTCCTGTTCGCCCTTCTGAGGCACTTTCTTCAGTACAAACATCATTCTGTTGGGCCTTCTCATTCTGAGATGAGACTTCCTGGGGAAGAGCTGTCCTCTCTTTTGCATCACCTACTCCGAACTGTACGTGATCCTTCGTGGCAGGGGAAGCTAGGAGAACACAGCTTAGGATACCTTCATTTGGTTTCAATACATCTTTTGCTTTTACATCTTTAGCACAATGTTTTAAATAAGTGAACAGGTCTGAGTCTTTCTCAGGTCCATCAGCGAATGACTCTTTCTCAGTACTTGTATCCCCTTCAGACAACAGAATGTCTGAAGCCACGTCGGCACTGATCACTTTGGAAACTGAGGAGTCAAATATTTCTTCAAGATTCTCAAGCTGAACGGGACTTTCGCTAACCACTGTCTGTAGATTCTTTGGTTCATCTTTAAGAGTGACAGTTACTTTTTCCAGGCTTCCTTTCTGATTATGTTCTTCACTGTCTGTGATTTGTGGAAAAGGAAACTGACCATTACCTAAATCAAGACTCTCCCTTGTACTTTCACTAGGCCAAAGTCTGAGATCCTTATTATCTTCTTCTAGACTTTCTCCTAGCACCTCTCCTTTACCTGAGCACATTTTATGAACTGATGTTTCCTCTTCTATTAGTATACAGCTTTGGGCACCTTTCTTTTTAATTAGACCTCTTTCATTTCCTTGATGATCCTTGGCAGTTACAGGGGCTATGGAGGACAAGTGGCTTTCCTCAGCAGGCTTTCCTATTACCTCAGGCTCAGGACAAATGATTTCATCAAAAGATGAGTAGACTTGAAGTGTCACATTCTCAAAATATGGGTCTCCACCTTTCACAGAATCGGCAGATTCTGGCCCTTGGATCAACTTCACCTTCACGCTCATTCGATCATTATCTACTTCAGAAGTTGAACAGATGTTAGTATTACGTAAAATATCTACAGAGCCAAAGGTGTCTTCTGATTCAGTGTCTTTAGTGATTGGCAGCAATATATCCTTAAGAGCCAGCTCATGATTTAACAGATTTTCTGCGCTTTTTCCAACAACCTCAGCTGTATCTTCTTGAGGGTTGCTTCCTTCTGTAACTAAGCTACTTTGACTAGTTGATTCTAGCTGTAAACCATTTACACTTTGCTGGTTTTCTAAAGAACTGCAATTGTGCACTTTATCTGGGAGAATTCTTTTATTAACACTCTGACTGTCCTGGTTGTTTTCCTTTTCACCTACTGCAATGGCACACAACTGGATATCCATATCTGAAGCCTCATTCTGGCACCAGGGTTCTTCACTGTCACCTTCTCCTCCTTCTTCATCATCACCATCATCATCATCATAATCATCATCATCCAGATCATTACTGTCACATACATAATCCTCGTAACTTTCTTCACTTTGCATAGAATCAAAATGCTCAGTCTCAGATGTAAATTCTTGTCCAGTAATATGTTCTTCTTTTCTCCCTCTCCAACGCCCAGTGTCGTCAAATTTTAACAAAGCACTGAAGCTCTCTTTTCTTTCTACGATTTCATAACCAGTCGATGAGTCAGACTCCTCACCTTCAAGGCTATTTGAGCTTTCCCTTTCTGACACGGTTTCCAGCAACGGTCCACTGCCCTCGTGTGAGCCAACTGAATCTGAATGGATTCCTTCACCAGGATCGAATCCGGTGTTCTCAGCAGCAATGAGAACACCCTGGAGAGACTCTGGGCTTCCCCTCACACTCAAGCCGTCAACCAGTGGCCCGCAGGCCACCACGGAACTGTCATTCTCTCTTACGACATCATGAAACACATCACCAGGAGGAACAGCCCCATTGGTTTCCTCCTGCAGCACAGCACAGTCCTCAGGCTGTAGACAATCACGATCGTCACCTTCCAGAAGCAGAGAATCGTGGTCGTCATCTTCAAACAAGGGAGTATCATAAAAATCATCTTCGCTGTCGGTGTCTGTTTCTGTCACACTTGGCTGATCATCCAGGAGCGACGTTTCATAGTCGCCAGCACCGATGGGTCCCTCAGGCAGTGGTGTGCCGCAGATGCGAGATGCGCCGGCGTTACCGCTGTCACCCTGTGGGATCAGGGCGCAGGCGACCTCTTCCAGCCTGGACCTAGTTTGCTGGTCTTCAGGTTTCTGCTGAGAGGCAGCATGCAGTTTCTCATCTTCGCCGTAAGGTTCTGATATGCATTTATCATCGCAAGATTGGACCTGAGGAGGACCGGCACCTACATTGACAGGTTTCTGTTGAGAGTGCTCTCCCTGTAAATGGATCTTGATGGCTGCAACTCCCAGAAACTGCTCTTGAAATGTCTCTCCCATTCTTTGACCCAATAGCATGGGTTGCTCGCTGAGTGGCAATGTGGAATCTTCACATTTATTTCCACTGCTCCCTGTGGGGTGTGCATCATTAAGGCTTTCCTGATCATTCCTCAATTTATCATTACTTAGCAAGGCACTCAGCCTGGGAGAATAGTCAAAGATTGCCAAATCCCTGTTCATATGATTTTCATTCTCTTTTTCATTCAAGTCACAGATCCTCCTAGTTTTTGATTTCACAATAGGATTTGCTATCGAATCACTTGCAAAGTTTTGAATATTTTTAGAATGACTACAGTCACCTGCGTGTTCATTTGTTCCAACTTGACTTTGATTTTCACAGTTTTTAAGTATGTTTTCAGAGTCTTGTCTAGGCGTGCCAAGTGCCACAAGTCCAGGCTGTGTTAAATGGGATGCAGAATTGGAAACACACACAATGGATGAATTCTTGACTTTAGGATCAGTTGCTATTATATTTGCCAGGTTTTCTGACTGACAGAATTCACTACTGGTAACATTATTTCCCATTTCATTAAACTCTTCATCTATGGCATGCTTTCTACGTTCAGGGATTTCTTTATGCTTAGGTTCTCCATAATGACATGTATCAAAACTACTCGGTGAAACATCCTTTTCTTCACTTGGAGCATTATTTAGAAAAACACAAGGGAGTCTTAAGGCATCAAGACATTCTTTGATGGGTGTGTCCTCAAATTCTGCACTACAGCCTTCCAGTAGCATCCCGACAGCCTCATTCAAGTCTCCATCATACAGCAAAAGCCTCTGCCCTGTGTTTGCATCCATATAGCTATTTATCATCAAATAAGATAGGAATAACTTTTTAGTTTGTTCTGAGCTCTGAGCTGCCTCTGGCTCTTCTCCAACAAAAACATCCTCTTCTTGCCTGTAATCATGGACTGTAGATGGTTGGGATTTACAGAAAGAGAGCCATCTTCTGGCATTTTTACAAGCATCTAAATCTCCCAAATCTGGCATTTTATCGGGCAGTATTATACTTTTCAGAATCGATGCTGTGTTATTATCTATAATTCCCAGCTGCTTAGCAACATCCAAACCAATGACTTGAGAAGTTTCTGGAATATAAAGAGCAGCTATTTTCTGCCTGCCGTTCAGGATTTTGTATGCCAATTCATTTGTAATCAAGTCTTGCTGCAAGGAAGAAGACGTAGGAAATATTTCACCGGAGTGAGGCCAAATGAGTCCAACATAGCCTCGCTGAGCCTCTAGGACCAAAAGAGCACTGCTTGAGGTTATGAGATCACACTGCACTGCTTCATCCACAGTCAAGCGTTTAGCGGGGTTTGAGTGGATGATTCCACCTGTTTGAACCTGATACGTGAGAATGCTGTTAGCTGTGTCTCTGTCAATCATCCCTGCTGCCATAGCTTCTTCAACGGTCATTCTTTGACCAGAGTCACAATTGATGAGACCCCCAGAAAGAAGCTGTGCACCCAATAACCGAAACATGGTTTCACGGTCTATGAGACCTTCATGAGCCGCCCTTAAAATGCTTATGTTTCTTCCACATTTTAATGTTATTCTGCCTCCTTCTTGTGGTCTCACCGGGAGAAGCCGCATCCCAGTGTTTTCCTGTAAAATACTTCTTTGTATAAGGTCTACTAAAGACACCCTCTCGGCGGTGCAGGGGTCAATAAGATCTTTACACGTGTTTTGCTTTTCTAGGACTTTAGAAAATAATGCTGAGGAAACCAAGTTCTGGTGGAAAGCCTTCTGTAGGGTCAACTGTTCCCCTGTGGCTGGAATGACTAGAAAGCCTGTGGAAAGCAGTATCTCAAGAACTCTGATGGCCATGGGTTCTGATATCATGCCTTGGGCCAAAGCTTCCAGCACTGGAATTGTGGTAGATGACACAGTAGAAATGATCTCCTTTGCTTGGTTTAGTTCTTTGAGTTGGCACAAAACTTGTTCATCAATAAGGCCATGATTTTTGGCATCTTGGAGGTCAAAACATTTTCTTAATTCTGGTGAAATTAGACCAGAAATCATTAGCTGTGTCTCAAGCAACCTGATTCCTGTGTCATAGTCAATAAGGCCTCTTAAAACTGCCTGAAAGACGGAAAGGACTTGTCCAGTTGTCTGATCAACGGTGCCTGCAATCACTTTATCCAGCTGAAAAGAGAATATAAAATTCTCAGATCAGTCGGGGACCCAAGGGTGGGCAGAATTTCATGAAACTTAGTTTGCATTTTTTTTAATAAATAAATACACTTCAACATAAAAATCCTCTACTTACCAAGGCGCAGCAATGCTGTGAATGTTAGGCAGCTCAAATGCACAAGTGATCTATGTCAGTGATCTATTCAACAGCACAGGATGTGATAAAAGCTTTGAAAACAACATGCATCTGTGAATTGAAAACTTAATATTGTGTACATTAACAAGGTTAGTGAGGACACAACAGAGTAAATGATGATAGTGAGAAAACAGAACACATACCTAAGAAGGCAAATCATGCTCTCTGCAATTGGGTGAGATTAGTCGACTGACATGAAAGAGAGTATCAAACCCCATGCTATTGATGTTTACAGCATACAGACTTCTTCGCAGACAGTAAAAAAACTAGTGAACCAGAAAAATTGTTACATACCCCCAAAATGTGACAAATACTGTGTAAAGTATTCCAGGGAGTAAGGGAATTGAATAGAAAGATAACTTTTTCAATACTGAATATTATGTTGAATATTGTGAATATGTATTGTCAAGTTTCAAAAGTTTAAAGACAGGCCAAATTCTAAGTGATTCCTGTTATATTTTACGAAGATGCTGGGGCATCCTCACTATAACGAATGGCCCAGAATTCCTCCAATAAATCTCATGGTTGTCTCTGAAAATCAAACTAGTTCATACCACGCTAATGTCACCTTTAAAGATGAGTCAAGGCTATTTTATAACATCCTATTTATATAGTGAAATATCTAATACGGCAGTAGAAGAATGGCTTTTAAAGAGAAGAGTTAGAAAAATGAATGATTCTTTTCTTTTACCATGCAAGGCAGAGATTAAGATGTCACAGAAACTGATGATAGCAAGTGTAAGACTGCATTTAATAAACAACAGTAAAATCTCTACATACTTAGATAAACTCCATCCCCGTTCTTTCCATGTACACAAATTCAAGGTCATTTCTTTATCACTGACATATATTTCTACAACCATGCAATAAAACTAAGAATCTTGAAACAGCTTCATATTTTAAATAAATTATATTACCTTCTCCTCTACCTTTTTATCTCCTAAGGTTTGTGATTCTTGTAGTTGTTTCAGAGATTCACTAAAGAAGGAATTATAACTTTCTTGAAGAGATTTCACTTGTTTTTCCAATTCATTTCTTTCTTCATCTGTCATTCTAAAATAACCAGAAAGCATGAAAAGAGGAACGCAAGTTTTCAAGTGATAAAGATGACATATTAGCTCAATGATTTTGTCAAGTAAAATCCTTTTCTAAATAGGCACATGATCATAAAATAAAACAGAACTTCATATACAGATTGCTCAAGTCTCAGAATGACTGTATGAAAATTAAGGATGGCCCTTACACATCCAGGAATCCTTCCCTTGCCTGAGAAGGAGACTGGAGTGAAGGACATAAACTAATACATCAGCACTTCTCT
Source organism: Ailuropoda melanoleuca (assembly GCF_002007445.2). Lineage (NCBI taxonomy): Eukaryota > Metazoa > Chordata > Mammalia > Carnivora > Ursidae > Ailuropoda > Ailuropoda melanoleuca. Next base: position 13,966,206 of record NC_048236.1, read on the forward strand.
ACACATTTCTAAAATAACAATACTGTTATCCGACAGAGGGAAAGATCCTACTGTTAGTTCCAACATGGAAATGGGACAGAAAAAGACCATTACTCAAGATGAAACTTGTTTAAACTGAAGCATGAATAAAGATGAAATTAACAAGGAAATTAACCTGATTCTCTAAGGTAAAAGACAAAGCCATTGCGGCATTATCTTGGGGACAGCCCCAAAAAGGATTTAAGAAAAGCGTAGATTTCTTTCCACCCGAGGCATTAGCTGAAATAGATGAAGTACCTTGTTGGAAAAAGTAAGACCAAAATCTGAGCAACTGGATTATCACAAGTCTCAGCAATGAAAATGAACATAGTCATATATATTTTCCAAAAAGTAGAGTCATAGAGAGTCATAGAAAGTACTATTTAGAATTAAGATTGGCTTGGAATCTTTACCACTAACTACCCACTCTTAACCTCTCTGAGCCTGTTTTCTTATCACTAATATATGGGAATAACAGATACATTTCAGGATTTTGGTCAAGACTGTAAGTGACTAGGGGCGCCTGGGTGGCACAGCGGTTAAGCGTCTGCTTTCGGCTCAGGGCGTGATCCCGGCGTTATGGGATCGAGCCCCACATCAGGCTCCTCCGCTGGGAGCCTGCTTCTTCCTCTCCCACTCCCCCTGCTTGTGTTCCCTCTCTCGCTGGCTGTCTCTATCTCTGTTGAATAAATAAAATAAAATAAAATAAAATAAAATAAAATAAAATAAAATAAAATAAAATTAAATTAAATTAAAATTAAATAAAATAAAATAAGACTGTAAGTGACTAAAAGTGACAATTATATTGCTAAGTTTATAGCTGTATGTTAAGTATAGCTTGAGTTCAATTTTTAAAATCTCAATTAAAATTTACCAGCTTTTGCTTTACTTAACATGAAGACCATGTCTCTACTTTGAATAAAAGAACTAATGAAAACCAACATACTTGTCTCCATGTTTTGCCAAAAATAGCTGCATGGTTTGAAGTGCTTCAGATAATTGCTCCTTCTTGGTTGATATTTCTTCACTGGAAATCTGCAAGGTTAAGAAAACATATTCAAACTCTCCCCTCATAAGACTAGAAAATAGTAATTTTTAGAAAGCTAATTAAGTTTTAATTAAGATCCAAACGCTGGGTCTACCTTCTGGGTGGCCCAAGCCAATAACCTTTAGTTATTATCAGTGTACAAGTCTGGATAAGAAGAGTACTTTATCTAGAATGCAGATTAAGGAAAGTCTCTCGGCTCTTTCTCTAACCATAATGCCCTCATTTTCATTAGGAAATAGTAATATGGCATTACATGGTTCTCACATTTGTCACAGCACAACAGTGGATAAAGTTTGCCTTAACCATCCCGTGTGTCACACTTGTGTGGTGCAGCACTCAAAGATACATGAATGTGGGGCACCACTCCAAGAGTATCTGCCCTCCCCCAAGGTTCTGTGTGCCCTGCAGCTTTTGAAAAAATTATGGTAAAAGCATTAATCTGTAGATCTGCAGACCAAGAATTAATAATTTCTAAAATATGCAAAATTCGCCTGTGACAGGGGAATAAAATTGATCTGTTTGAGGAAAAGCAAGGGGTTGTAACATTTTTTTTCCTAATCTCTCAGCGTATCACTTCTGAATACCCTTATTCCAAAAATTGACTGCCATTGTTTTACAGCAGCAGCGATGAGAGAAAATGATAGGCAAATGAAAAAGTATCTTTTCCCCAATGTACTCTGTTCAGAACAGAGTCAACTTAAAGTCTGTTTTTCACAGTTACAGGTAATCGTGAGGCCATACTGATTTTTAAAACACACATTTATTATTCTATCAAAGTATCTTAAATTTCACTTAACAGAAAGACCATCAAGTATTTCCTAGAGATGTATAATTTAGGTTATGATCTGTATTTAAAAAGTATCTGTCTACTTTTATGTCTACTAGGTCTAAAAAGGATTCAGTAAAGTTTGGGGGAATTTTAAAATGCAGAATGAGGAAATACCAAGGCTTGTAATTTACAACTTTCAAAAGAAACTTGTTTTCCCAAGAAATCCTTACTAAAGTTTATGTCCCTATTTTAGTTCTTTTCCTATCTGATAGGGGGAAAAAGAGGGAGAAGATATTTTAAAGTAAATATTCACATTCATTACTTTGAAGGTTTGGAGTTTAAAACATCAAATGTAATTGCTTTCCAACTTCTGATTTCTTCCACACTAATGGGAAATATAGTATGTAAGGCTACAAGCTAATATGGCTTTATTTCAATTGAATACTAATTCAAGTATACACTTGGGTCTGTAAACTTCAACGGGGAATGCCAGATAAGTTACATCTGTCTCATGTCATAGCCAAAACCAGACAAGACATTGAAGTTTCCCCCTAATTATGTCAACAATGTCTGTTTCAACTGATGACAAGTGAACACTGATGCAGAGCTAGAAGAGGAAGCTAATGATAGCCCCCAAATTTCCAAAGGTCAGGCAGGGGCAGGAGGGCAAGTGGAAGAAAAATATCTGAGGAAAAAATGTTGCTTAACTTAGCATAAACTTTTTTTTAAATAGAGCCTCAATTCCAGTGCTATCACCAGCAAGCATCAACACTGGACCTTAGTCAGCTCAACAACGCCCTAAGAGCTTCAAGAGGTACCGTGATATCCAACAGACATCATGGGGCACTAACATCTCAACAGCTACGCCATCCAACTACTACCAAGCAGCTGGGGAGCAGAAGACAGCCCACAGCATGAAAGAATTCATTTAGGTAAGGGAAAGAATCTAGAATTTCCAGTGATTGACTAGAGAACAAAGACCCAGGAAAGCACAACTAAATTAAATCCTCAAAAATGTTAATACCCTAGTTTGTATTTCTGTTGTTCTTGAATGTTTTCATTTACCTTTGTAAGAATGAGACCACATATCTTTACAATTAGGAGTGCATGGGTTTACTCTGGGCACAAAACAGGATGACTGCTCTGGAGCAATTCTCTTCACTATAATCAAGCAGCAGATCCAACCACTAAGAGAAACAGTACTAGTAAGACTAACATCTATAGTTCAGGCTTTGGAATCAGAGACACTTCCTCCTGCTACATACTGTGTGTAATTCTTTGAGCAGGTTACTTGACCTCTCTGACCCTCATTATAATTGCCTAAAAAAATGGGGGAAATTGAGGTAAAGAACTAAAGTGGTTTTTTTAGGCTGACTGTGTCAATTCAGTAAATTCTACTCACTGTTGTTATTATTAAATCAGAACCTCAGTGAATACCTTTTGCCTAGAGAAGGGAGATTTTCCAGCCTTCTCGCCATCTCTCAATGTCTTGCTGATATTTGATACCCATTTCTGTAATTCTTTGGCTTTTTCAACATGCTCTTTCTTTTCTTCTTCCAGTGACTTCTGACAAGTGTGAGTGGGTTTAAAAAAAAAAAAAAGATATATTCCAGTAAATGCTTGAGCTATTAAACTGACCTCTCCACAGAAAATAAGAATGTAGAAATATATTTTCGTCACACACAGTTTACTGAGCATTTTATTCATTCACTTAACCATGTTTATCACGTCACATGGCAGATGTACTACCAGAATGTTTACGGTCGCAAAGAAAGCTGTGACACTCTAGAATGATCAGTCTAACCTCCCAGCTGGTCTATCAATACGATAAATAAAAACACTCAATTTTATTCATGAAGCACTAGATGATCTTTGAATTGCTGCCTTTGCATTAGCATTACAATCACATGGTCTAGACAGAAAAGTGTCAAAAATGGAAACCTGAAAGAACAGTGAATGTGTACATACATGTGAAAAATACACAGAATGAAGAAAAATCTCTCCCCCTCTTCCAACACACAATGCTACTCTTAATTAAAGACTCTACCTGGAAATGGGAGATTGTGGTAAACATTTATTATGTAAAGAAGGTTACAATGTACAGAAAAACTAGAAACTTTTTCACTTTTCAAGGAGATCAGAAACACTGTAGCCTCATGGATGTGGGAACAAATTTACATCTTTCTCTTTGATTCCACGGTGCCTTTTGAAGTGCTCTTTCAGTGAATGTAATGGATCATTTAAAAATGGCAGCCCTAACATCCACTGGATCTATTCAGTGATGAAGAATCCTAAAGAAAGGATGCTATGAACTTGCTGGAGTTCATCACACTTATTCCACATTCCTTTATTTCAGCGTAGGCAGGATCAAAACAAAACAAAACAAAACAAAACAAAACCACTAACCTAAAAGCTAAAGGAAATCATTTTGAAGAACAGTAAATATTTTGTTACTTTCAATTTAAAAATGATTCTCTCTTCTGAACAGTCAGCTATTTCCAGGCCTCAAGAAATAAATGGTGCTTTGAGTATGTGACATAGTTGCTAGGCTGTATGTTTAACTGATATCATCATGCTCTGAACAGATCATATGAAGTGGACAGCATCACCCCCGTGAAAAGTTATTTAAACACGTCCTTTTATGAAGAATAGTAGAGGCTAGAAATTCCTGTCATCAATGGTTCAGATACTTCTAAGAGTTTAAGTCCTGTGTGGAAATCAAAATCAGCTTTTTCTAAAGCTTCTTTGTATGTTAACTTTCTTTTCGTTTGAGGGCATATTATATTTCTGACATAGGACTTTTGATCTTTGAGTTTTGTAGCAATGAAAACATCTATGATACCTACCTGGAGAGCCTCTTCTATTGACAACCGGGAATGAACCTGTGGCTCGATCAACCCCCCTGTCAAGTACTGAAATTCCAAACATCTGACTCCCATTTCCTTACTTATGATATTTGCATTCACAGCCTCCATCACTGACATCACTTTGCCAGTGACAGGATGGCCAATCCCTGTGATTACTAACTCACACTGTCGCAGCTGCTGGGCAAACCCCTCATCCACAAGGCCTCTATGCAAAGCCTCTGCCACCCGGTACTTTTTGCCAGTGAGAGGATCAATTATTCCCCCTGTACTGACTTGGGCTTCAAGGCATCTGAGGGCAGTGATCCGGTCAACCAAATTTCTGCGGGAGGCCTTCAGGACAGAGATCCTTTCCCCACTGGTGGTCAGCCAGTACCCCGCAATAGGACTGTGCAAATCCTTCTTGGGAACCAGCCGGCTCAGCAGGGAATCGGCAAGTTCTGTAAGTGTGATGAGCCCTTCCTGATATTTTCTGACCCAGGCTTTGTCAATTGTTCCCTGCTCTATAGCTTCATTCATGTTGAACTGTAACCCCGTTTTAGTATCAGTCAGCATATGAGAAGGATGCCCATAGGATTCAAAAAATGTGGCTTCCTTCCACTGATACTGCTGCCCCGAAAGCTCAAGATAGGTACTTTTTTCAATTAGGTTTCTCTGGAAAGCCTCATATGCAGTCAGTTCTGCTCCTGTTTTAATATCTACTACGGAAATCTTATGGGTTTTCCCTACATTGAGATTGGAGATGTTCCTCTCCCCGAATGGAAACAGAAAGCACTGGCAATCTACATCAAATACACACATTCGCAGTAATTCTGAGTAATAGAGAGCTTGCTTGTTGTTGGGATTAGGAAAAACTCTTGTGTTGCTGGATGGCTCGTGTAAAAATTGTAGGATGGCATTATTTAACAAGCCGTGTTGCAGAGCAACTTCTGGAGGAACGCGGATGCCCCTCACAGGGTCAATGACTCCCCCACTGGCAATCTGGGCCTCCAACATATGTTTACCTCTTTGTCTGTCAAGCATTCTATTTTCCATAGCTTGGAACACTGACAATGTCTTAGAAGAATATGAATATCCCAGGGCTGCCTTCTCTGCCTCAAGAAGCCTAATTTTGAATTCGGGGTCAATAACTCCATTCAGGATTGCATCTTCAACAGAGTATGTCTGACCTGAAATGGGATCAATTATAAAACCTGTTGCAGCCTGAGCTTCTAAAAATGCTAAAGCCATCATTTTGTCTATTATGATTTTCTTGGCTGCTGAGGCAAATGAAATCTTTTCTTTTGTGGATTCTAGATAAAGCCCCGCAATTGAGGTGGCTTTCGTCAAAAACTTGCTAAGAGTTTTCTGAACTTCGTCAACAGTCTTGAGACCGAGTCGCAGCTGCTCTACTGTTTTCATGTCCAGAAGCTTAGCTTCAACCAACTGCCTGGCAGTCACAGTGCGCCGGAGCCCCTGGAATTTAAATTCATCATCCCTAACTGAACATGTGTGATCACCATTCACGTTCTGGAAGGTCTCTGGTTCTGAGCCTTGCTTAAGAAAATCTCTCTTGAGTCCACCGGATGCTCTGCACCCTTCAAGCATCCACTCTTCGGCAGTAGGGCCTGGGTTCTTTTCTTGTTTTAATGTGGTGACTTCTGTGTGCATATCATACTGCTTGTTCTTAGCTATCTGTAACAGGAATTTATGAGACGTTAAAAGTCATCTAAAGAACAATATGTCACTTTACCCATCCTTAATCCAAACAGAATTCCTACAATAACGGAAGTAAAGAGAGGAAAATTTTCAAACCAGAGAGGGTTCAGGGACAAGTAATATTATTTTGAGAGTCTGAAGTTTACTTTAGATGACAATTAAGGTAATTAAAATAGTATGTTTAGGGGCACCTGGCTGGCTCGGTCGGTAGAGCATATGACTCTTGATCTCAGGGATGTTAAGTTCGAGCCCCACGTTGGGTACAGAGACTACTTAAAAATAAAATTAAAAAAAAAAAAAGGTACATTTTAAAAAGACTTGAGATGAAATATGCCCAAAGAAACTTTAGAAATTAAAGTGAACTGCTTGGTTTTTCTAGCTTTAAAAAAAAAAAATTCTCTAGAATACCATAAATATAACCATATAACCATTACATGTATGTATTTAATCAAAGACATTTAAAAATTAAAGAACGATAATTTGTAGTAAAGATTCAAGCCAATCACTAGAAAACTATAGCATAATTTTCTGCCAGAACTACAAAGAGCCAATCTCATTCAATACTGTTAAAAAATTTAGCAGAGAAAGGAAACGCGAGGAAACGTGGCATAAGGCAGCTGATAAGGTCTCAGAATCCAGAGTATACCTCCAAGGGGGCCAGAAGCTTCGCCAGGTCCATTTCACACTTGTCATCTTGATACCTAACTGGTGGCCTGGAATTGTACAGAGCTTGATCTCTTATCTTCTCGATTTCGGATAATTGTGTAATAGGGTTTGTCTCATCAAAAGTTATCTGTAATTCGGTGCTTGTCTGAGAAAAATACTCAGAGTAACACTGCTGGCTTTTCTCTTTCTCAAGTGGACCCCCTGATGGCCAGAAATGGACTTCCTTTGGTATTTGTTCAACAACCCGATGTTGCCACTTTTCTTCAGCCTGCTGTGGGTCTTGATTCCATCTCAGCAGAGGAGACCTGGCCGCTGGGTGAAGCTGCCCTGTGTTCCTGGAGGGCAGGTCTGCAGAGCGTTGGCACTCATTCACTACCATCTCAAACTCTGGTTTGAAGGGACAGTCTTTGGCCGGGTTCCTTTTTTGGATTTCACACTGGAGCAAAACTAATTGATGTTCCTGTTCCTTTATCTGTTGATCCATCTTTTGCTTCAGGCATTCGACTTGACGTTTCTGGGCTACCAGCTTGTCTTCCAGTTTCCGACATTTCTGGTAATGATTTGCTTCCACATTCTGCCCTTGCTGCATTTGCTCGCGATACTGCTGCAGCTGTCTTTCAAGTTCTCTGATGTTTGTCTCACAGAGCTTAGCGTTCTCCTGAGCTCTGCAGTTTTCTCGCTGAAGAGACACGAAGTCAAGTTTGATGCCTGAAATATCGTTTTCAGTGATAACTTTGGAGTCCATTAACTTCTCCATCTTTTTCCGAAACTCCTCTGCCGAGCGTTTGAACTTGTCCGATTCCTCCTGAAACAGAACCATCTTTCTGTGGGTCATCTGCTCCTCTATGGTCTTTAAGTGCAGCTCATCTTGCACTTTTTTCAACCTGTTATTTAACTCTTGGACCTGAGCCTGCTGCAGCTGTACCTTCTGCTCCCCTAGTCGCTTCTCCTCCTTGGAGGCGCTCAGCTCTGCACTCAGACTTCTAACCTCTTTCTCAGTGTTCTGGATGATAACGTTCTGCTGGTCACACTTCTGCTTAAATTCACTGACTAAATTTTGACTTTTGGCCAGGTCTTCCTCTAGGCATTTAATTTTTCTATGGAAATCCTGTTCCGTTTTTGTTTGTTTATGCAAGTGTTCGTTGGTGTTGCGTAGCTGATCTTTAAAACCATCTGCCTGAATTTTCAGGGCTTCGCATCTTTGCTGGATAGCTTGTTTCTCCAAAACCACGTTCGCCGATTCTGTCTGAATTCTCTGCATCATTAACTTGGTTTCATTATTCTGCCTCGTAAGCTCATCTACTTTTTGTTTTAGCATTTCTGCACACTCATTACTTTTCTTCAATTCTTCATTAAGCTTCTGGATTTTATCATTATTTTCTTTTTCAGCTTTAATATTTTGAAGCAATTGTGCATGGCTTTTCTCGAATTGTTCTTTGAGATGATCTGACTTTCTCTGGCAGAATCGTATTCTTTCATTAGAGGATTCCTTATCGGCCTGGAAAGAATTCACTTGTGAATTTAAATGCTGAATATTCCTCTCAGCTATAGCATGGGTCCTAGTGATCCTGTCTACTTCTCTTTGCAGTTTCCCTTTTTCCTGTTGAAGAGACTCTAATTCTACCTCATAATTGTGCTTTATTTTCCTCAGGTCATTAGCTTCTTGCATGACCTCTTCAGCTTTGTCTGTGGTTTGGTTCAGCTGCCTACCCAGTTCTCTGAGCTGCTGGGAATACCCTTCCTCTACCTGATCCTTCCTTTCCAACTCTAACTTAAGGCACCTCAGCGTATTGTTGGTTTCATCCAGTTTTTCTTTTAGCAAACGAGCCTTTTCCTCAGATGAAGTTTTTTCAAGCTGAAGGGCATTAAGTTCATACTTCAGTTCTCTCATGTCTTTTTCAGCCTTTCTATTGGCGACCGTTAGCTCATCCACCTGCTGCTTGAGTTCTTCTGTTTTCTGTTTGTCCTGCTCCTTCTGAAGACCTACGACGCCTCTGTATGACGTAGCCTGGGGCAACGTACTTTCTCTACACGAATACTGAATTTCAGTTATTCTTCTTCTTGCTTCCAGTTCGATCTTCTGCTTTTCCTTCAATTGTTCCTCTGCCATCTGTTTTTGAAACGTCAGGTCTTTTTCCATCTGCTTTATCAGCTTCAAGAGTTCCTCCTCGTTGTCCCTCTTTCTTTTTAATTCTTCCATTAACTGGTTTTTTTGTTGCTCCAAGTCATTGAGACTGGAATCTTTTCTCTTCAGGTGATCTTCCAGGGTTCTTCTTGTGAAGGTGTTCTCCTCCAACTGGCTCTGGAAGTTCAGGAGGTTTTCTTCCACCGCCGCTCTTTTGGCCTCAGCCTCCGAGGTGAGCTTCCTCACCCGCTCCAGCTCCCGCTCTGCAGCCTCCTTCTCCCTCACAATGGCCTCCAGCTCCCTGCGGTACTGCTTCGCTTCGCTCTCCGCCCTGATTTTCTGCAGAGCGATATCTTCTACGTTTCTCTGCTGCTTTCTCAGTTCATTTTCCGCAGCCTCCTTGACCTTTGGAAGTTCTTCCTCTACGCGGGACTTTTGTTTCTTTAGTTCAGCCACCATTTTCTCCAACTCACTGATTTTCCCCGTAAGTTTGCCATTCTCAATCATTGTTGCCTTCTGACGCCGAAGCAGATCTGAATACGCCCCATGTTCAGAAGTCTCCTTACACCTTTTAATCTACAAGAGACGTTTACAAGTGTCAAACCTGTTCTGTTCAAATTTATCTCACAAAACCTGAAGCGATGCTCATAAAATTGCTTATAAACACAAGTGAAAGCAAAGGTAGAACAAGCACGATCACTGTCACCATCACCAGCACCGTCAATGTCACCAGCACCAACACCAGCACCTTCTTCAGACTGGAAGCCTCAGAAAGNAGCACCAACACCAGCACCTTCTTCAGACTGGAAGCCTCAGAAAGTCAGCAATGGGAGAAGACGAAAAAAAAAGCCCTTCATGTCAGGTTTGCTAAACCGAACGACCTTTTTTTTTGTCTCTCAGTAATAATTTTGTTTTAAAAATTAGCTAGCTCAAGATCTGACAGCAAGAAAGGAGGGACCTTACAAAACATACAGCATGACCACAGCCTTTTACAGATGAAGAGACTGAGGTGCAGAGAGGCCAAATGGTTTTAAAAATTCACACAGTGGGTAAATGACAAAGTGGAAAATAAAACTCACAGCAGCGCCCTTTCTGCTTTCACACACAACTCAGTCGTACAAGCTAAGAACATATAGGAACTGAATGACACTTAAAAACTCAGTTTTCAAGAACTGGCTCAATGGAAATTTAAAATGATACTTATCTCTCTCTAAGATAAACAAATAAATCTTTAAAAAGGAGGGGAACACCTCAGTGGCACAGTCAGTTAAGCATCCGACTCTTGGTTTCAGCTCAGGTCATGATCTCAGGGTAGTGGGGTCAAGCCCTGCTTCCGGCTGGGTGGTCAGTGGGGAGTCTGCTTGAGATTCTCCTTCTCCCTCTGCCCCTCCCACTCATGTTCTCTCTCTCTCTCTAAAACAAACAAATCTTTAAAAAATATATAAAAATAAAATATTTATATCTCCCTGTTTCATGGTTAAAGAAACAAAATACAGAATTTTGGTACCGCTTTAAAGAGTCAAATCAAAAAATAATACTTTGCATGGGGAAGGAGGAAAATTATATAAAATCGTGTAATTTCTAAAGTTGAAATCCTTATTTGTTTATACTTGCCATATTATGACAACTATAATAATCAGAGTTGCTAATGCAAAGGCAGCTACAGTCCCTGGGGGCTTTAGAAAAGATGTGCTTCATATACTCACAGATTTTGTTGTTGTTCTTGTTGTTAATGACATGCCTCATATGAATCCACCTTGACAAGTACCTTTAGATACTCCATAAATATGAAGATATTTGTTAAATAAATATGTCATTAAAAATATACTTAGGGAAATCAATGCCAATGTACAGAATAAAAAATAAGAAAATTTGTTTTCAACTGATAGAAGAATCGATTCCAGCTGGGAGGAGGACACTCTGCATTGACTCTAGGACTACATGATCAGGGCTAGTATAGGATGCCAACTTAACTTCTCTTTATTAATACTGTAAGATTATTAGTTTCATATCAGCAATTCTAGATCATCATAATTAGAAACATTTAAACAGGAATAGAGAAATTATTCTAGATAGCAAATTTTTTTCATTGTGAGGCTTTGGTGAATTTCAAGAATTTATTTTACATTATAGACTATGTATCTTACTTTGTCTCTTCTAATTTTTTGATCCCCAATAATTTCAATAAGAATTTCAGTTGTTTCCTTTTCTAACCTAAATATGGTTTTCCATAATAAGAATTCATATAAAAACAAATCTCATCACAACCTGTAATAATTTGTGTTCTATTTTATTTTGTTATCAGGGTGAACTCCTGGTGACACTGAAGCATTTTACTGCTTAAATATTAAATTTTTAATATTTTTTAAGATAATTTCTAATTGGGTCTTTCTCAATTGCTTATCAAAACTCCTTTAAAACTTAGCTACCACTAAGAGGTTTTGAGCCCTCTTTTTTCTCTGTCATGTTCTGAGGTTAGAAAAATGAAAATTCTCTCAGAAAAAAAAAATTTTGTTATTGAACCCTCTGTACCTTAATTACAGTCATTTTAGTGATTGTTAATATCTCACACTGTCTAGATAACTCTGAATTTTTTAGCAAATACTACACAGATTACTAGAAGTAATTTAATCCTATTGCTGACTTGCTTTCTCTTAGATCTCAAACTTACTCAGATAAAAAAATAACTTCCTCAAGTTTTCTCTAAATGTTCCCCAAGGAAACATCCTGTCCTTTAATCTCATCAATTAATATTTGATGTACTTTTCTCTCAACACAGATTAGAAAATCTCTTTATCCATCTAACAGCCATTACGGATACTCTACTAACATTTCTCTAGTTCGATTTCCTCTTGTGAAATTAACTTGTAACCCTCTTTGATTTTACATTTATCATACAAAAATTCTGCTCTCAGACCAAGATTTCCAATGTAAGTCTTTCCAGACTCAGTTTCAGAAATACCACTCTCCAGTCTAAAAACTGAGCTACATATCTTTTTATGAGACATTCCATTAACGTGATCTTTTGGCGGTGAATTTTTAATTAGCAATGTTTTTTTTTTAATCTATTTTAAGTTACAGTCTCTGCATGGTCTTCCATATACTATATTGTTTTGACTTTCAATTCAGTATGAATCTTTTACATTTCAAAGGATGATAAGCATAATTTGTATATATATCAGGCTTTTTGCAAAATCTCTTGGTTCTATCAACTTCTAGTATTCTACCTATTCAGATAAACTGAGGGAAGCAGCTCATATATGTGCAATCAGATATATACTATAAGAAAGGGACTTATATTTAAATATACAACTGAAAATGTATACTAAATATATAATTTAAAAGATCTACATATCATTTTAGCTGGAATCATATCTCTCAAAAACTAAAAATGTAAAAAAATTATAGATGTTCTTTTACAGGTGAAAGATGTATACCAATTATTTGAATGGTCACAGATACTCTGGTTCTCCTTTCTAAGCACAAGGGAATCTAGTTATAAAGACTTGGAATTAGCTTTGTTAGTGATTTAGTTGCAGAAAACTGTTAACTCTGAACAGACTAAAATAGTTGACTCAAGTAGAAAATAAGAGAGTGACATCTATTAGACATCTACTACCGTTTCGGTTCTCTCGTTATATGAAGTTACACTAAGTATAATCATCTTCAGGAGTTCAACAACAGTCTAATTTAAAATGGCTAATGTCTCACAAATTACTTATTTTGGCTTTCTGTCTACTATTTTTGTCTGTTCTGAGGTTAGGAATAGAAAGCATATCAAGATAATAAAGCATAGTATAATCTCTTCAAAATTAGATACAACGGCCTTTTATGACAATATATTTTCATAAATAACTCCTTACTCTATTTCTGAATATATTTTTTTAAATGTAGAATCAAAGCACAGAAATCCTCCAAATTACAATGGTACTTAAATAGTCTTTTACCACACAGCATGCTTTTTGGAGAACAATAAAAATAAAACAAAAACTCCACAATTCTTAAAAACTAGTATCATTTTGTACAAAAACCCGCTTCTTCTAAATTAATGGCTCTTATATTTTAAATCCTTGAAAATGTAAATTACTTTAAAGTGTATAAAACCAACATGTTTAACCAGTATTTCTGTAGACATCTTAATAGTAGTAATTATACTACTCGAAGAAGTACATTTCTCAAATACGAGGAAACTGAAAAAAAAAATCCTGCCAACATTTCATAATTCCAATAGAACCATTTCAGACATTAACTCTAATAATATTAGCATCTTAAAGTGAAAATAAACAGTGTGTTCCTGTTGGAGAGAAGCAAAAACAAACTGAAAAATCCTAGGCCTCTCCTCTTTTTCACTGTAATGGTCTAATTAAATAATAACTTATCAACTATGTAAATTTTTGTCATGAAAACTTTTTTTGTTTTGCCAAATTGTAGCTCCTTTTAAGTTAGCTGTTCATAGTTAACCATTACCTCCTCCTCTTCCAGCCTCTTTAATGAATCACCAGCAAATTTAATATATTGTGTCATGAGGGTGACCAGAGCAGTATATCGGGTCCTTAGGTCCATGAACTGTGAATAATGAAATAAACGATAAAAAAATAATCTGCAGTGACTCTAAACGAGTTTAATGAACGTTGATTAATAATTGTAACATTAACTAGCCTTTGTGATGGTAAAAATACACAATCACCCAGTAATAGTAAGTAGATAGGAATGGGCTTATTACTGCTGTGCAAACCATAGTCAATGACAGTTCTCTAAATTTAATTACAAAGTACATTTGTTACTGTCTGCAGTTAATAATTAATCTTGAATAAAGCTTTCCCAAGGATTCTTTTACAACCCTTAATAAAATGCACTGTTTAGGTAAGGGCTTCTTTTTTGGGACAAGGGAGAAAGTTCTGGAAATGGACCGTAGTCAGGTTTGCACAACACTGAAGGTACCAAGCGCCACTGAACTGTACACTTAAAAATGGTTAAAATGGTACATTTTCTATTANGAGAAAGTTCTGGAAATGGACCGTAGTCAGGTTTGCACAACACTGAAGGTACCAAGCGCCACTGAACTGTACGCTTAAAAATGGTTAAAATGGTACATTTTCTATTATGTGTATTATACCACAATACAAATACAGAAATATAATATTTTAGGTACTCTTTCTCTCTTTTATATCCCCGCTCCTCTCTCTTGTACTTTTACTACCTCTTGAATAATGAGATCTGCTGAGCTCTGCATTCTTCGGCGTTTCACTGGAGACTTCTGCTGTGAATCTACCATGGCCCGGTAGGTCATTGTTTGTAATTCATAGTCCTGTATAACGGAGTCAATAAGATTAAATTAATTAAAGCAAAGCATTAATGCTTCATTCCACAGTGACTCAAATGCATAGATACTGAACCTGATTTCACTAAGTAACTTTTAAAAATTGCTGCAAAACTACATTCTTAGGAATCTATCTAATCCTGAGATATTTCCAACGTGGTAAAAAATCAGAAACATTTAGGGTGGTCAGAAAAGTTTCCTAAGTCTCTTTAGAAGCTCGTGGAAACATTTAGTTACAATATGCTAGTAATATTCAGCCTCCCTTTCCCCTGGCTAGGCAATGGAACTGTAGCTCTGGATGGCGAAGGCCCAGGCACTGGCAACAACTTCAAACGCATGAACTGTCTCCTAAGAAAGTCAAGTTCTTCCAGGGAATACTCTACCAACGTTAAAGAGAGCGAGAGAGATACACAAGCAGCACAAAGTGGTAAGAAACCAATTTCAGAGCTACGCATCTATTCTGACGTGTGTGCAGCTGTGCATGTGTGTGTGACGGAGAGAGGACGAATGAAGCAGAGGCTGACAGGTGACTCACATGTCACAGAGAATTATTAGATAAGTGTCACAGGGCTCCAATGAAGATTCTCTGTTTTCACTATTTACAGAGTGAAGTGAGTTGCAGACACTTCTTTTTTATAAGTATATTGTTGAATCACATACCTGAATATTAAATTTGATGGAAGTAACTGAATCTTCTTACCTTCACTGTAGTTGAGTACTGTTCTGCATATTTTTGACACTCATCCATTTTGCTCTGTTTCATTTCTATTTCGGACACCAGCATCTACAAACACATAGAGTTTAGAAGAAAAAAAACAAGGAACTCCATGCTCTTTAACCACTTAAGATACTCAGGAACTAAGAAATAGCCACGCCCTTTCATAGTAAAGCTCCTTAGACCTTTGCACTTAATACGTAAATAAGGCAAATGACAAACTTCTAGATTAAGCCACATAGGTGACACAGCTTCAAGGGGCTTCCAATGTAGAAATTAACTAAACTCCACAGGAATTATCCAAAAGTAGGTCTGAAGGCCCTCATTTTGATCAAAGCAAAACTAGACTCTACTGTCCCCTCAAGATGGAATAAAAAATCTCAAAGAATTCAATTCTCTGTCAAAGGTGGTTCTTTAATTTTCTACCACCAGCCATTTTTATTTATTTCAGATCCTGCAAAACTATTGTGGCCAGCAAAGTACTAAAGAGATTTCCATACTTAGGATTAAATGACCATTAGAAATCTGAACACTGTCCCAACATGCTATTTTCTTATTCCTTATACTTTCAAAAATTTTTCCAAGAAATCAAAGTACATGATGTATGTAGGTTTGGATTACAGGATTTTAATATTTATGATTTACTCCTTACCTTCCTCCAAATAGTTGCTGACTTTTTCTTTTAAAAAGGTAAAGGAAGAGAAGGGTGATTGATGACTGACCACATGCAGACAAAACCTTAGCGTAAGAAACTGTTTTTACATACCTTCTGCTGATTCAACTGTGTGGCTAGAGTTTTACTATTTTCAGGCTGATTTTCCTGAATCTTTCTCTGGGTGGTTTCAACTTGCTGAATCCAATCATCTAAAGGGTGATAGGTATCTCTGTAGTACTTTAGTGATTTGCCAATGCCTTCTAAGTCCCGTAACCTAAGAGAATAAAAACAAGAGAGTCATAGTTTCCAACAGTATCCATTAAGAGGATGGAAGGTATAGAGAGGAGAGAGGAAATAATGGTACTGCAATGCACTAAGTGTGACAACAGGGGTCTATGGAAAGAATTCAAGGCTACGGCGCCCTGAAGCCTATCTCCAAGGGCACTCCATACTGGCTGAGATGGAATATAAATATTCTGCTCTGGAATTGTGCAACTTAGTGATACTGATTATTGTAGGTTCTGGCCTAACAGGCTAAAGCTAAAAGTCAGGAAAATTGTAAACTAAACCATAATTATGATCAATCAGCATGTTTCAAATCCCCAAAGCTTGCATCAAATGGCAGTTCACTTTTGAAATAATGACAACGTAGTTCAATGGATGGTCCAATGTGGACTCAGTACTTCCTGGAACTGTGATTAAATAAAAATACCTCAGTTTCTGTGATTTTAAAATGACTACATTAAACCTACATAACACATATTTTATGGAGACTTAATAACATATATCTGAACATAATTTTACTTCTCAAGAATGGCACTATGTTATAAAAGCATTTTATTTGCATCAATATGAACCTTAAAATGAATGAGAAAGGACACTATTCCATATCATTTAGGATGAGCCCTAAAAACATCCCATATCCTTTTACTTTTCTATTTCAGTCACTGGGTAAATGATTTCAACTTTCTTGTATACTCAATTAAAATGAACATCAGGTCATTTCAATTGCTTCACACTTCTTAGGTCTAGGACAGATGCTCCACACAGCCCTCTCAAACACGTGCTCCATGCTCTTACTAAATCTTGGTTAGCTGAATGTTGTAAATCGGTCATAATTTCCTTCAGAAAAGGCAAGTAGACTTACTATACAAATGCCAGACTATATCAACAGTTCTAAGAACACATAGTTGAAAAACATTTATTTTGAAGTTAACTATCTTGCTAAAGTCCACCATATCAGAAAGAAATATAATTAGGTAGAGCTCTTGCAATTAACAAAATTAACTACATATGGAAGGTAACTACATGAAAGTAACTATCTACAGAAGTTTTAAAAAAACCTAGTAAGTTTAGATTTTACCTAGAACACAAGGATAAATATTAAATCTGTGCTGAAACCGAAAAAAAGAAGGATACTAACCTGTTGTCAATCTGAACATGAATATTTTGCCACCTTTCAACTAATTGATCTGCTTTTTCTTTGTGCCAGTCAAAATCAAGGTCCCGTTCTTTATATGTTTTAAACATTTCATCACTGATGGCTTTAGCTTTCTGCAACTCATCCTCTAATGCATGGAATACTTCTCTCTTTTCATCTACTTCAGATCTCCATTGCTAAAATACATTAATTAGTGAAAGTTATAAAAATGTCTCAACCACTATGTAAACACATGATCTAATTTTACAAATTATTTGCAAATGACTGATATAAAATCAGATAAAGGAAAGACTATCTTTCATATACAAAAATGATATGTTAGGCTGAGCCATATGAAACTGTCAATATTTGGTTGCACTCTGATCTAAAAAAAAAACTATTTTATAAAGTTCAGCCTAATAAAATTTGCATATCAATAAAACAAAATATATTGCACGAGCAAGTTTGCTACCTCTGTAAGTCTTTTTAATTGCCTATTTCTTAAACATCTACTAATCTCATTGTTTAAAAATGAATACATGCATTAAAAATCAATGAGATCATTTGTCACAACTACTTTGCAATAATTTCATACTCAATGCTTTATACATAGAAAGATCAATACAGATGAATACAGCTACCAGTCTTTTTCCTCTCCTGAATTAACTCCTCTACTTACCTCCTTGATGCCTTAAAATAACTACCTCTTTCAGCAGGAGAATCCATTAAAAATAATGTAATTTTTAGCTTCAACTCCTTTTGCTGACATGAATTGATTATAAAAAGCTATTATCACAAAAATGATGCAAATTTCAAATGAGAAGAACTCTCCTCAAACTAAAAATGACTTATTTACACAACGCTATGGTTATATAGAGATATGAAATGAAATGAATACAAATGTATTCAACCTAAGTTATTTACTAGTTGATGCTTGAAGATCTGCCTGCTAGAGAATACTTCTAGAGTACCATCTTAGCAAACAGCCGTATGTACCAAAAGGTACATACCTTTAAAGTACTTATTAGGTTCTCGATATTATTCTTGTCAGCTATAACAGCTTCTTCTTCACACAGTTTAGTTTCATAGAGCTTTACAAGGGCTTCTGCTGCCTGAGTGTTTTTCAACACCAGATTAACAGTTTTCAGTCTAAAAAAGAGAATGCAACAATAGCCTACTATTAGTAAATGCTTATTTTCCAATAATGCAGTCATGAAGCACCATTACAATGCACGATATAGCACGTTCTTCGTCTTGGAACACCGACACGTTTCCTATGAGATTAACATTCAGCTCACTCTCTTAACGGAGGGCGTTTGCTCCAATCCACCCCCTGCCCCGCAGATGGTATTCTTCAAGAGATTCTAGGGTAAGGTGATCTTCTTTCAGCCCTTCTTTACACCAAGCTTGAGAGGAAAATCCTCCAGGCTACAACTGCTAAGGGACTAAAACCATAGGCAAAACGTGGGAAAATCATACAGACACCCTAATCTCTGAGGCCCATTTCCTTTCAGCATGATGCATAATAACTTCATGGAAATAATTAACACATTTGTTATTAAGACAAAAAAGGGAATACTTACATTCATTTTTGTGAATGTTCTTAAATGAACAGCACACACATATATATTCATATATACACACAAATAGGACAGTTGTATGAAGCAAATTTATAGTAAGACAGAGGTTATACATACTTCTCTATGTAAGTAGAAGACATAGAATAGACTTGGTTCATGTTCTGAATGACCACACCGAGCTCAGATCGTAAGGTGGGAACTGATGCAGAGGTTGCTGCTTGACTGAAAAATTCTTCACATTTATTTGTGATTGTTCCCAAGTCATCTTTAAGTCGCTCCAGTTCTTTCTTTAGTTTCTGTAAAATAAAGAATAAACAGAAGTATTAGGCTATCACTCTAGATGGGGCATTGTTCTTAAGACAGTTTAAAAACACACGGTTTACATTATAATCACGGACTTGAAAAGCTAAGTATTCTTTACTTTTTCTTTATCAAGGAAACTAAGCCACGGTATTCAAGTTTTATAATCAGTAATTCCTTTACTGCCTATCTCCTCAGGCACAAACATCTAACTTAGTGTTTCTGCATTCAGCAGGTGATCAACAAACATGTAATGGCTTTCACTATGAGAAACCCCAAGAGCCTCCATCATAGGGGGTAAGAGGGTGCAAGTTTCTGCGTTTACCTGAGTCAAAGGTAAAACTAAATTAGAGAATTCTAGTTCATAAGCAATAAATACATAATTAGAATTCACAAAGTGACGAGTGGGCAAAGCTGAGCACATGAGAAGGCACTGGAGTTAACAATGAAAGTTACTGAGACAGTAATTTACCTTCAGTGAATTCTGTCCTAACACATTTACAAATCTCACCTCCTGCTCCGTGATTCTGAACACACTTTCATGCAAATCATCTCTTTCCAGTGGAGTGCGGATCTGCCTAATCAAACGATCTTCACAACTCTCTAACCGAAGTCTAATGTTTCGAACTTCAGAGATGTAGAGATTATACACGGATTCCTCTTGTTCCTCTGTGAAAGTAAATATAATGTTTAGAAAACAGTTTGTTTTATGTCTTCTGGATGTTGCTGGTCAAACTAAGGTTACCTGTCGTCACCACAATCCCACCCTAAGGACATGAACCTTAAAACAGTCGACCTTACAATTTGTGAACAGTTAATAAAATTTCCCTAATGCTATTCTAAGTGCCAATTTCTGATTTAGGATGTCCAAGGAAAGTAACATAGTATGCTGTTTTATGTTCACAAAAATCTGAATTACATTAGCTGCAGCTTAATCTTTAAAATTAAAAAAAATACTTAAAAATGAAATGTAGGTAAAGAATTTGTTGATATTTAAAATTTTTTTAAACAGAATACTAATAAAGTTTTTGTCTCTAAGTAATATCAAAAGAGTCCAGAATAAACTTTATATTTAATAAAAGTTAACTAAACAAAATCTTTTCCTTTAACCTCTGTATAAAATCCAGGTTTGGTCATGGGAAATCTCTGTACCTTCCTCTCAATTTTGCGATGAATCTAAAACCGCTCTAAAAAATCAAGTGTGTTTTAAAAAAAAAATCCAGGTTTGGTACATGGAAAAATAACTGAATCTTTCCAAAAGCTAAAAGATCATTCTGAACATTACATTACAAAACACTGAAAATGTTGAAAACCAGATGTGTTGAGAATTCACCACTTGTCACATTATTTGGTAGGCATCTTTTTATTAATTGATCATTTAGAAATAAATGAATCCCTCCTTGCTTCTTCCTACCTCACAAATGCTTTTAACGTTCCAGCACCTGTGGCCACCTATCATAGGCTGAGTGACATAACACAATGAAGATCGATTCCCACTGAGCAGAAAGGAGCCTAGACTAAACACCTATGGGGAAAAAATACAAGGATTCCCATGATTTACCTCTTTCTGCTGATTTAAGAAGTTCTTGATAATACTGCTTACATACATTAACCTCCTTCTCCAGTTGTGTTATATCTGAGCCCGAAAATATTTGGGATTCCTGGCTATCTTCCAGGAAATCTTCAAAACGAGATTGTAGGTTACTGAGAACTTGCTGATGTTCACCAGGTAACATTGTCTTTATCTAAAGAAGATTAATAATCCATGTAAGCAAGCAATTATGATACTAACGGTAAATGGGCCAGATCTTAAGTTAGGGTCTTCTGGGATATGTCAGTTCATAGTAATAGTCATAAATAGAAGAACCACGTGAAATTAATGTTACTTTTTATTAACAATTATGAGTTTTAATAGATAAGGAAATACGAGGCTATAAAACATCAAAAAATGAAATCAAACTACATCCACCCCTATAAGTCCAAATACTCTATCCTGCCTCCCTACCAAAATGTAATAAGCACTGAATGAAATATGTGATCTCCAGATTTCCCCCATTCTTAGAAAATGCCCTGTATATAGCAAGTAGGTAACAAATATTTATTAAACAGATGAATATTAGCATGGATCTGCTGGACTCCATCCTATTCTGGAACAAATACAAACTCCATCCCTCACGATAATGTGCCCCACATTTTTGGACAGATGAGGCTGATGTGCAGATTCCTACTTACTGAAGCCACATTGCTTGCTCGAATTCTGTCAATTTCATTGATGAGATAATGCCAGGACACTACACTCTTCATGTTTATGTGAGACTCATGCCAAAGAGTCAGGACATTCTGATACTGTTGCTCAATTCTGAAATATATGAAAAAAGCAAACAAACCAAATACTTGATTAAGCCTTTTCACTCCCTCTGAAAACATGCTATAATTTTTCTTCCTGTTTGCAAACTATCCCATGTTTACTAGTTCTAGATCCTTCTGATCCCAGGGGCCTTGACAAAATATTGACTGTTTCTTTAAACTTCAGAGAGCCTCTGAACCCATCTCTATGTGTTTAGTGAATGCATACAAACCTGTTTGCAAAGTCAACGGCTTCTTTGTTCGGTGGAGGAACTGTGAAGCACACAGATGGGACCATTGCCTCATTCCCAGTAGGGCTAATGACCTTCCATTTAGCACGATGAGAGTTGTTGGCCAAAACACACTCATCATCTTTGTAAATGGTTATCTGGTTTTAAATGAAGAAAAGAATAACCAAATGAGATCACTGTTGACTAATCCTTTACCATACCCAATCTTGGGATTTTGTTTTGTTTTGTTTTTTTGAGGTGGAAAATACCACTGGTCAGCAATATCACCTCATTTTTAAAAGATAAGAATACTGCCAGAAACCGGTCTGTTTCTAGAATACCTCAATTTGTCTGTAGTCACAGATAGCTTTGATTGGAATAGAAGTTTTGAGTGGACAGTCAGGATTCCTTGGCTTCAGCTGAATTATTGTTTTTGCTCTCCCCATCAGGCTTGCTACGGTGCTTTTATACTGCAAAAGTTCTTCTTTCTCTTCCTAAGTAATAAATAAGACAGATTTTAAAAAGTAGAAGACTTGTGTTCTCTCTTCTTTTAGGGCTTTATACAAATAAAATTTCATCACAAAAGCCTTCCCTGACCACCTGGTCTAAACACTCAATCCCCCTCCATCCCCTCTTGCATCTCTCTTCCCTTGTTTTTTTTCCTCTTTGGCATTTACCACTACACTACATATTTTACTTATTTATCGTGTTTAAGGTCTGTTCTCCCTTTAGCATGTAAACACCAGGAGAGCAGAGACTCTTGTCTGTTTTCCTCACTGCTCTATCTCCAGTACTGAAAACAGTGTCTAGGATATAAAAAGTGCTTACAGTTTTTTGTGACTAAACACACACACACATACACAGAACACTCTCAAAACATTTATCTAAAATATTGAGGCAATCACATAAAAAGCACTTTTGTTGTACTTGTTAACAGAAAATATTAAAACTGAATGTTTGATTGAATGAGGTGGAAATATCAAGAGTACCCATAAAGTATAAAGTTCTGCATATATAAAAATTTGATGAAATACTAATCTAATCCTGATTATACATGACTGACGAAATACACAGGTGTCTGTTCTGTACCATTGACTCCTGAACAAGGTCTTCCAGCTTGTGAATGCTGCTTGATCGATCACAGCTGTACTTCCGCTGAATGGCGTCCTTTAGATTCCTTAAGTAATCAGTAGCTTCTTTGGCATCATTGAAAAACTATAGAAAGATAAAAACTGGCAGTTAGAGTGTATCAAATGCCAGTAAAGCAGAGAGTTAGTGGTCAAGTCAGAGTACCAGAGCCCTGTGGACCCCTCGTGAGTGAGAACAGAAAAAAATCACAAGACCACCTAACAGTCACATGGCTCCTTCACCAAATGACTCTTGAGTTTGGATGATTATCCGTAAGCGTCTAAAGTTTATATGTATCTATATTGTGTTTTGACCCTATATCATTTTGGCTGAAATTCTGTTCTACAAATAATTTTTAAGTAGGAGAGAAACTCCAAGAATATTTTAAAATTTCTGAAAAATAAAAAAAGAGCTCTCTGTAATGAAACATTTCTTTATAAAAGATACTTATAACGATTTTCTGACATTTTTAAAGGTTTTTAAAGGATTTCCTCCTTAATAGATTGCTTCGATCTATCCTATAGGACCCATATATTCTACAAAGAAAATACTTCAGTTTATTTCCCCCATGCATTACATACATGTCCTTAGTAAACTTGAAGGTGCTTTCTATAAATGGGCCAAAATCACAACACCATCACCTGACATGACTCTATTCACACACCTCGAAATATGCGGTGTTTTCCTTTATGTGCTGCTCCACACACTGGCACAGCTGTAAGATCCAGCTCCACTGCGTCTGCATTGCCGCTCGGTAGGCCTTAAAGATTAAACACAACCACTGCAACTGGCTGAAGAGCAACGATGTGCGTATACAGCAAAGCTTTTAAAGGCTTAAAAACTCTGCTATCTAAACAGACGAGATTAACAGAGTAAGACTTGAAAATTAGGGTAGTGAAATGTCCCTCTAATGTAAGAGTCCTTACTTGCATGAGGCCAGTCCTAAAAACTTAAATATAAATTAAAAATAAAAATGTAAAAAATACAGACCAAAATAAATGGTTCTGTAGTTTCCGCTTTGTTTTTGTTTCTAAAACTAGAAGCAAAACTAGAAAGTCTTGGGGGGAGGGGGGTGACTTACGTGTTTGTTTTTGCCAGGGGAGGGTTTGGGGAGAGTGGAGAAGAGAGAGTGCAATCCCTTATCACTGTAATTCTGGAACTGTAATTATCATCATACTAAGAATTTTTATTTAAAATATTTTTACTTGAATTTTTAATACAAAGTAAATCTCTCACAAGAGCAAAAACGTAACAGAAAGAACATCTACTTAAAGAAAACATAAAACAGCTGCAATTCACTGACTTCCAGAAGAGGGCGATCTAGATGCTTTAATGACTACCTTAAGTCAGCCTGTCATTCTTCCCCTTCTGGAAAAACTCACTCCTGCAGAGCTATGCTCAGGCAGGCTTTCTGAATGGAATACACAATGCAGCACTGGAAATCTGGCAACATATCCCGGTCATATTACCTGTGCCCTCAAATTAAGCTACTTTCAGCAAATTGGCTATAAAAGACATATCATTGTGTGTTGTTAGATTATTAGTTTCTTTTTTCATATAACATATGAAATAGTGTTGATAATTAACTAAATACTATCCACATACCCACAAGACATTGGATAGACCAATGGAATCGTAAAGATGACTCAGGCTTAATTGTATCCCTCAAACTTTTAGTTAATTAGATTAACATCTCTACATAAAAGTAATCAGGTTCACATTCACATTACCCAGGCCCATTAAAATTCTTAGCCTGTAATCATATCCCCTAACAGTTTTCATCTCTACCTTGAAGAATACTCTATTTTTAGTTTATCATCGTACAAAAGGATACAGACCCTTCATGATTCTAATTTGCTTTCCCTATTACTCCCCCTACTCTACTGTGTCTTTAACTTCCTATGTGGCATTTCATGGGCACGCAAGACTGCATTTTTATATGAAGAAGGTCAAATATAATAGTCCCAAAACTTCCTACTGAGGTTTAGAATTGTACTATTTTTTTGTACTGTGGCGATTCCAGTGAACAAAGACTATCGGACACCTCTCCTCAACTGTGAGAGTTTGAAGCAGGTAACATTTTAAGCACAGCTCCATTTGTTCCCTCTGGCAATCTACCACGTTTCTCCATGTTTGACGCTCCTCTCACTCCTATATAACCCCCTTTACATTTAGAAAGTCACCGACTCTAACTAGTATATAATAGGACTAAAAAGTAAATAGGCTACCACTACTGCACGGGAAACCTGATAAATCCCCTCCCAATTCTCTGCTTCTGGATTTGAGATGTGTGCACTATGCCATGAGGCTTTGCCAGGCTGTTGTTCCAATACACCTCACAAAATCAGACCATGAATAAAATTATTAAGTAATAACAACAAACACTTCCTGGAACATATGTACCAAGAACTGTACTAAGTGAGAGTATGTTATTCATCCCGTTCTTAATGGGTTAGAAGGATCACCCCCATTTTGGACAGGTGAGGGAGACAAGTAGGTTACATCACTTGCACAATATCACAGTCAAGAAGAAATAAAAAAATCAAAGTCTGTGAAGTCAAGATCCTTCATATTTACTGTAATACATCTCTTTAGCCACGGTAGTTGACAAAGGTACCTTTATTTGAAGTGATGGTGGGTGACACACTTAGAGAAAGCAAGAGAGTTAAAGGCAAGAATCACGATGATTTATCAGAAATGTTATTTTTGAGCCATGCTGTATTAAAAGTTTGTATTTTCCAATTTATCAGTAATAAAAGAATCTGAAAGGTAATCATCAAATGTCAATATTCAACCATGACCTAGTTATACTTTCTGACTTACCTCGATCGTCAGTCGGGCTGGGTGATTTTCCAAAAGTAGCTGTTCTGCAATCTCTTGAACTGACTTAATATTTTCCTCCTTTTGATCCAGCTCTCTCATTAATTCCTAATGTAAGAAAGAATGAAGCAGCGAGGTTAGAAAGGAGATCTAAACCTGAGATAACGACTTCGGCATTCAGTGAGAAAGGCTGTACGTACAGCATGGTAATCTTTTTTCCGAGCTATGTTGGTATTTCTCTCACTCCAGTCATAAGCGACTTCCTCTTCTTCTTTTTCATTCAACCAAATAAGTTCATTAGTTGCACGAGTTACAAAATTATGGAGTGTATCAAGGTGCCGTTCTTGATTCCGGGATGTATTCTTTGGAAGAAAAATCATTTTAAGAATCATGTCTTGACCAAATAGAGAGAAGGGAAATTCTTGGTAAAAGTTTAAAAAAAAAAAAAAAAGGAGTTAAAAAAAGTTTAAAAAAAAAAATAAAAAACTTACCAAGAGTTTTGCATACTGACTCTCTAATCGGTGTAACTTTTCAGCATAAGTTAGTTTCAGAGGTGCTGTCATTTGAATCTATAATATAGGATACAAAGACATCGAGTTTAGGGATCTTAAGGAATTCTGACTCATACGTACTGTATCTATATTTTGTTATAGGGTCTTTATTTAAAAAGAGCAAAACAACAGCAAGCTAAAATGAAATACACACAGATTTTAAATTCACATACCTCACTGATTTTAGCTTCTTTAAGGCTAGATTCAAATTCTTCAATAGCTCTGTGAACATTTTTATGATTTTCTAAATGGCTTTCAACACTTGGCAAATCTGATCCCCACTCAGTGCGGTCCAGCTGCACCTTTAATCAGAAAGATACTAGAGTAAAAAAACAAACTAACAGCAATGAAGACTGAAACTTCCAGGTAGAATAAACCTTTTTACCTGCATCTCATCGACCCAATTCAAAAG
The DNA here is from genome assembly GCF_002007445.2 of Ailuropoda melanoleuca. NCBI lineage: Eukaryota > Metazoa > Chordata > Mammalia > Carnivora > Ursidae > Ailuropoda > Ailuropoda melanoleuca. Next base: position 13,992,871 of record NC_048236.1, read on the forward strand.
ATCCTGAACAAATTTCATGTTGACTTCCTCTTCTGTTAGATTCTGATCCAGCAAAGAAGACTTCAGAAGGGGCTTTCGGATCTGCATCAACTTCAGAGTTTGCAATGAATTGGTCTCTACTCCTGAACAGAAACTTGGAACTAATCCCCCTGATGGGAAACCAGGTGTATAAGCCGGAGTGACAGATGGAGTCAGGCGGGAAGTCAGACCTGATGACAGGCCTGAGGTCACACTGGAAGGGGTCAGAGAAGGCGTTAAACCCTGGGTCAGCCCTGAGTTCAGACTGGGGTTTAAGGTCTGTGCAAATCCTGAGTTTAAACTTTGAGTGATTCCTGATATCATGAGTTTCGTCTGTTCCGTTGTCAGCATGCGTCCTTTGCTGTACACGGAGGAACATTCATTCCTTAAGGCCATAATTTCATCACGCAGTTTTGCAACCCTGAAAAGAAAATCAAAAGGGAGAAACTATAATATACTTTTCACAAAGAGTGAACCCTAATGCCAACTATGGACGTTAGTTAACAGTTTTATCAATACGGGCTCATCAATTGTAAAAAATGGATCACACTAATGCAAGATGGTTGATAGGGAAGGGGGGTAAAAAGGGGCATACGGGAACTCTGTATTTTCCTATCAATTTTTCTGTAAACCTGAAGTGTTCAAAAAAATAGTCTACTAAAAAAAAGTCACTATATTAATAAAATTTTGCATCACAATTTTTTTCACTGAACTTTGTGCTGTGAGCACTTTCCATATTATCACAGTCTTTATAACTACCACTTATAATGAACATAATTACTACACTATAATGTGATCATTCTCCTACTGTTTGACATGTAGGATATTTCCAAATTTTGTTATTATAAAATATCTCTGACATGAACAAAACGTTTTTCTGTATTTACATGTTTTCTACGTTTAAAATTATTATAAACTCCTAAAAGTGAAATTACTAGGGTCAAGGCATTATTTATGATTTTTGCTTTATATATATCTCATATGTATATTTATACTAAATACAGTCTACAACCTGAAAATGTTCCATCCCTACCCTGAAACCCACTTCTCAGAGATGGAGAATTTTATACATACATTTTTCCCCCAACATTTTGTTATAAACATTTCATGACAGGATAAACAGAAAACTTAAAAAGTGAATTATAAAGGATACTTTCTTTATATTTTCCCTTTTTCAAATGTCATACAAATATTTTAACTCGAAGTATGTTAGTTATTACAGTATTAAATGTACTTTTTATTATTGTATTGTATGTATTGTATTATATTGTATGTACTACAAAATATTTTTCCTATTACTTATCTTTGAATAAGTACCTATTTAACATATCAAAATACATCAGAATTAAGGTGACACACATTTCCAACTGAAAAGAGCATAAGAAATATATTTCATAAAACTGCCACACTCTACATTCCCATCGCAAGTGTCCATGAAGCAATTCCACAGAGGGACAGAGTATGAACAAGCAGGAATCTTACCTCTGTACCAATTGATCTGCCTGGTAGTATTTTCCATCAATGAGAATCTGTACGTCAATTACATGCTGGCGTAAAAGGTTCTCACATTCAAGTATATACCCGGCAATTTCTGCTTCGTTCTGAAACTGCACCCCTGATTCTAATCTTTTAGAATCCTGTGTTTTAAAAGAACTCAACGTTAATTCCATGAAACAAGTTTCAAAACTAGCTTCAATTATAAAATTCAAAATACTGGAATGAAAAGCTACTTGGGTCTTCTTTGTTTTCTCTTTTGGTTCAAAAATAGGTTTTCTCTTTACGGACTGTTCCTCAAGAGAGTGAACACTGATCACAATCTTTAACGAGCTTTAAGTTTCAGAAGACAATACGAAGATCAACCAAATGTTATACAAAAGTTTCAGTTCATCCAAAGGTACAGACCCCTCCACCCCAATCCCAGTGGCCCCTAAAATTAACTTACAGACTGGAGAGCATTTCGGGCAAGTATCAGTTTGTCTTCACAGATGACACTGTCCCTTTGAACTCGGTTGGCAATCTGCTGTAACATTTCCAACCTAAAAGAAGAGACAGAACAAATGAAAGTCTCTCCCTTTCAAGTCAGAGAGTTCACCACCCCCGAAAAATGCCTCCCCGCCAAACAGTACAACCATCCTACAGCAAGGATCCAATACCTGTGTCCGTCAAGGGATTCATTGCCGAAGCTAATGCAGGAGTTGATCAGTGTTGGACCACAATTAACCGAGAGAAAGTTTTCATTTGAATCCAGACTGGTTCGGGTGCTAGTAGTGTTACTAAACACAGAATCGCTGCTTCGGTAGCTGTAACTACTACTGTGCATGTTTAGTCCTGAAAGGATATTCCTCCTTTGACCATTCCAAGCAGACGAAAAAGTAGAAGGTCTGCTAAAAGCTCTACTTCTAACGGTGAAAAGTGGCAGCTAAATGTCACAGCCCAAAGGCCTCCTTAAATATGCTCCAACCTGCATATTTAACACGCAGCATATAATATGCTGATAACTATTCAAAAGAATCTCGCCTAAAGCCATGCGTTTGCTAGCAGAGGTTTGCCTTTTGTAGCCCGCATTAAAACTCTACAAGTACGGACAAGGCAGGCTGATCGGGGCGTCACTGGAAAAGATTTGCCAAATATTTTCATCAAGAGTCATCCCATTGCAGCCACCTAGAAAACAACTCAGATGCCTCCCTTAAGCCCAGACACAATTAGTAAAGGCTATTCAGGCAATACCAATCATCTGCTTAAAAACACAAATATTCAATCACAGCCTGACTTTTGTAAGGGGCCAGGTCTGTCCTGAGTAACACAAGGCTAAATACTGGTACTTAGAAGCACCTAAAAACAAATGAGTTTGATGAGAAACAAAGTACATTTCCATTTTAACCGCCACGTCGTTTGTCAGGTTATATGAGCTGGAAAAGTAGCCACTGGCCTTTCTTTACATGACATGTTCTCAGGAATGTCACCTCTAATTTTACTATAGTCACTTTATATTTTTAAAAGCCAAAGTGCTAAGTAGAGTATCAATGCAATGCTTGCAAATTCAACTTGTCTGTGCTTGTTTTTTCCTTTCGATAGGTTATTGCATGGCAAAAGAACATTGGTTCTTTCTCATTTATCTTTTCCACATTCCCATGTCACATAGTTATTATTTGCAATTAATAGTTAATGCCAAAAAACTTGTTGCATCAAGAAAAATGAAGGCATTTATCCAACCAAACATTTTTGTGCTCCCAACACTACAAAGCCAAACTGTTGCTTCTCCACTCTAAAGGCAGATATTTTTCTTTTCGGATGGCAAGAAAGGGGAAATTTGAGAGTATTATGTCAAATATAATTAGTAAACAGAGAAGCGTGAAATAATAACAGCCGCTCTAGCATTTATTCAGCAATTAGTATGTGCCCGGAAATAAACTAATCATTTTACATGCATGACCTCATCTCATACTCAACCACCAAATGTGGCAGGTACTATTACAGCCTGTTTACAAATGAGGAAACTGAGGCTTAGGGAGGTCAATGAACTTGTCTAAGATCACATGACCTGCAAACTGAGCAAAAAATCTTATCCAGGATTGACTAGCTCCTGGACCGTGAACTCCTGACCAACCACTGCATTAAAATCAGGCTACTATTCTGACAACTAAAAATCTACTCCCTATCCTTTCTCAGACATTTTTCCATTACTTTCGATGATTAGCTTAGTGTATAATTTTAATCACCCAAAATTATCTCCTCCATAAAAGGTACATCCAGGGTATTTCAAGCTTACTTTGGATCTAGATCCAGTTATGCAGATAGAATATTACACTTTAACAGGAATGTAATCAGTAATTTAATAAACTGACAAGTTGACCTGCTCTCGTATCTTCAATGCATTATTTCCTATTTCATCAACGTGCAAAGTCATGTGTGGGGCACAAAGAACATGAGTACACTAAGTGCCTCTCTGTGTCCCAGGAACTGCACTGAGCACTGGCAACACAAAGGACAGCAAAGACAAGTCTGTCTCCACGTTCTTGGAGCCCATAACTGTGAATGGGCGGCCCTTAATCCAACAATCACAGAAACAAATATAAAATTACAACTGAGATATGAAGGAACAATACATGTAAATATGAGAGTTATAATCAAGACATCTGAACCAGCCTGGAAGACCACAGGAAGTTTCTTGAGGAAGTCACACTGGAGCCAGGATCTGAGACTGATCAGGAGTGAAGGGACAGGGAGGATAAGGAAACTTCTCTGCCAAGGGAACAGATGGTCCAAAGATCCTCTTGGCACATCAGGGCTCCTGAGAGACTGTCAGTATGGCCACACTAGAGAGAGCAAGGATGGTGTCGAGTGAGGCAGCCAGAGAGGTGCACCGACCACACAGGCCTTATAGTGGGAGGCCCAGCTCCCAGGGAGCTCACAGCTCATGAGGAACGGAGATCACAATTCCCTTCCCAAGTGCCAAAGTCAGGCTGTGAGGGAAGTACTATAATGGACAAATTCATTCAACAAATGTCTCCTAACGACTAAGCAGTGCTTTCCCACGCAACTGGGTGTAGTGCGAGAGAGAGAATGATAGATTCAGTGATGATTTCATGGAATAAATATATTTGTAGAGGTGGGAATTTGAACCAACATTTCCTGAGTGTTTTCTAGATGCCACTTCATTGCCCTCTAAGTGGAGAAAGACTAGACTCCTGTTTCCATTGCCCCATGGAAAGAGGGCCATAGCAAATATATAGCAAGAAACAAAATAAGTTAACTGCTGACCTACATATCAGCTTCTGGATCAAGGCCCTGATGAATTAAAAGCCCGTATGGGAAATTCTCACAGGTAATTTAGATGATCAGATAAGACTTCACACACCAACCTATCCTACCAGGTCCTATTTAAACATTACTTCACTGATTACTCCTCAAACCTATTGGAAGTGTTTCTGGATAAGAAAATGAAGAATCAGAAAGACTAAGTGACTTATCCAGGGTCACACAGACAAGGACATGAAAAATACGAACATTGGTCCTAGGTCTGCCTGGCTCCAAACTTAAGTACCTTCTATGAGAACAAAGAGTCACCTCCTCATGCCCAGCCTGATATCCATGGCAGAAAACACTTCCAGCCTACCTTTCCACTTCTGGACGAAGTGCCTTCTCCCTCTCGAGCATGGCAATAATGAGTTTTCCCCACTCTTTCTCTATGTCATTTGGATGATAGCCTTGCAGTAGTTTGATACGTCCAAATTCTATCCAAATCTTGAGAAAAACAAAAAAATTTAATATGAAGCAAGGATTAAAAAAAAAAAAAAAAGATTGTGCCTGACAGTACAAAGGAAATTTTTGCTTACCTCTAATAACTTATATAGGCGTTTAATTTTTGATTTTTCTGTCTCCTTTGGTGGAATTTCTGTTTCTTTAAACTGTAAATACTGATTATAAAGTGCCTAAAGTGAAAGGGAAAATAAATGAAGGCCCAAACTTCAAAGACCTATTTTCATTACCGCATAATGTTACCACTTCAAGTGCTATTTACTGTGTCACATGCATTCAGTGGCATTCCTTTATAAAACTGACACCTAAGGACAATACCAATTCCCAGCTAGTCAGTGACTAGGTTACAGTATGCAAGATTTGACAAGGGTGTAATTACCGACGTGAGCCATGATTCAACACATGCCATGTAGGGATCTGGATAGTAATAAACCATGGCAGTGTTTAGAAGGGTTCTACCTAAAATCTCTCATCATACAAACAAGAAAACACATCCTTTAAAAGATGCACTTTCCAAATGCTGCTAAATTTAGCTTTTAGTTTTTGTAAAAATAATCTGATGCAATTCCTATCAAGAAAAAAGTGTTCTCTTCTGTATCATGGATCTAGCCTTGGAAATAGAATTCTATCACACAGAATTCTTATCACATAGCTAAACCTTGGTTTCCATGGCCCAATTCTTATCACATAGCTAACCTTGGTTTCAATGTCCCAAGTTAAACAGATCTTTTAATAAACAAATATAGATTCTATTGGCTGCTGCTTTTATTATAGAAGTTTCAACCATATAATTAAATTATCTGGTTTGTAGATACTAATCTGAAAATCTCTTAAATATAACTTATTACATTAAAAAGGACCTTCATAAAAATTATGTAGATAAAACATATCCACATTTAATAAATATATACTAATTATTTCATTTTAATTCATGCTGTTTTTTTTAAAATTCCCTGTAAAACCTCAGGCAGCCACATTTCTGAAGGAGTCCATTCAGTGTTTTGCTAGCTAATGAAACTATTGGTATTGCCCATGATGTTTTCTTCCGTGTATGACGTGCTATCCTGAGCACCAGCAAGTAATCTGTGCAGTCCTCAAACTTCTTCCAAAACTTTAAGAATCTGCATTCATCAGAAGCCAGTACAAATTTACCCAAGTGTCTGGACAACAGGAATCCATCTGGAAATAAGCTCACTTGAAATGTGAAAATCGCTTTGAACTGAAATTGCAATGCTTCGGGACATCCATTAGAATATGAGTTCACAATGCCATTATGTGCTACAGACCACGCCTGGTGGCTGGGGCGAAGGAAGGGGGAATCTTTCTGGCCCTGGAAAGGTTTGCATCCACACAGGGAGACATCACACAAACAACTTTAGAACACTTAAAAAGCATCATATCTACCCGTGCCAAGTAACTTTGTGCCAGGGACAAACTCCCCATGGCAATGTGAATAAAAACTGTTCCACAGATGTTCTGTACAGATGCACGAACACAATGAATAACTTTATAGGATCCACCCGGGTTATTACAGTTTTTGCAATTCCAGTTTGATTTAAAAAAAAAAAGCCTATAATTCAAGGAATTAAGACTTTGTTATTAATATTCACATGATCAGTTTCTTGAAATAAAGCAGACGACTTTGTTTTTACAAGCCCAAATATAAAAAATGAGACAATATTCTTCAATAAGTGTACATATCTATAATTCCTTGATATTTCTATAATGTTTTTGCCTCACAGAGGTGGACCTGTTTTTAGATAAGTAGCAAATGTTTTACTAAGTGAATTCATTGATACTGGAAGTCAGGTGTGTATTTTTGATTCCACGGTGAGAGTATATACCTCTTGCTATATAAAATGAAGCCTCTGAAGCAGTTTTTAACAGGGTTCAACCACAGGCACATTCCCAACCACTGTTAAACTTGTACTGGCTTCCCAGAGAGCCTCCTGCCTCGGCCATCCAACTGGTAGGCTCCAAGCATTCCCCATGCTCCAAAAACACTTTGGTAATGTCAGTTCCAAGGTCTCTCAAATTATATCCTACTACTCTCAACAACTCAAAGCTAAGGGACTATAAATTTCTTTAAGATATTGCTGCTGTTATGTTTTAATTATTAAAATCTACCTCTATTTTCTCTGAATAATAGGAGATGAATAAATTTTAAAATTGCCTATTTATTAGTGGCTTACCAAGGGCAATTTTTCTTGAACTTCTGGAATTATGGAATTATTATAACATTATTTATAAGTTTAATAATCAGGGCACCTGGGAGGCTCTGTTGGGTAAGCATCTAACTCCTGATTTTGGCTCAGGTCATGATCTCAGGGTCATGGGATCGAGCCCTGAATCCAACTCCATGCTTAGCACAGAGTCTGCTTAAGATTCTCTCTCTCCCTCTGCCCCCACTCCCACTCACAGACTCTCTCTCTCTAAAAAAATAAATAAAATAAAATAAAATATTTTTTAAAGAAGTTTAATAATCAACTCAGTCCTTTGTAACTTCTACAGTGACACAGACCTTAAGCTCCACAGGGTTATTAGGAAATGTTCTCTCAGACATTGTGGTCACATGGTGTCTAATCCACTGAATGAGGTAGTTCACCATATTCTGGTATTCAATCCATTTGACTTCAACGTCCTGAAACAATAAAATGACAGAAAAGATCCATGTCTGCAGAGAGTAACATTCAAATCTAACACTACTTAGTCAGAGGTCATTTTGAGAATTTATATGTCTTTAAGCCGGACAGTCAGAACCAGCTCAATGTCTTCTCACTTTCCACCCAGTCCCACATAAACAGCTTTAAAAATATGCTAGCAACATTTGACAAAGAAGAGTAGCCCAATGAGTGCTACTTCTGATTCAGAGACAGTGGCTGCCTGGGGCACTGTGTTAAGAAGGCTTCTGAGGCTGCATCCAAATGCAGAAGGAAAAAACACTGTGATTATTTTGGGGATGTTTTCCAGGCACCCAGGAAGAGGGAGTAATAGTGTGTACAAGCCAGGTTAGCTGCCATTGTCTGCCAACCTTTCTAGATCTAAATCTACTGTCTATCTGAAACTCAAAGATCTATATGATATGTAGAAAAGGAGGCAGGAATGCAAACTATAGGAAATGTATACAATAGGATTACTCATTAAACAAACTTTAAAAATGGAGGAAACTGGAAGGCTGTCACCCGCTATGTTCAATTAAGTATCTGTTGAGTGCTTATTACATATAAAGTATTGTGCTAAGTGTTGCAATAAGAATTTAATACTTTAAGAATAATACCTTTTATCAAAGAGTCACTGTCTAGATGGGGAGGCAAGAGAGTCATAATATAAACAGTTAATCAAAATGAAAAGCAGTATTTAATTAAGTGTTGAAAAACCTGAAACAGGTAATATATGCTAAGTGCTGAGATAATAATCGGGTAAGCATAAATGTGCCTGAAGAAGGTCACCAAAGGGTTCTTGGGAAAGGTTGTCCCTGAGCAGTTCTGTAACAATAATTCTTTGGTGGGTGGGGGGAGGACAAAAGATAGGGAGTCCCGAGTGAGTCATGACTCTGAACTAGAAATGCCCCGGGTACCAGCAGACAGTGTGTGTTGAAACACTGTAGCTAAAAAAGTAGGCAAGCAGAATTAATATATGCAGCATTTTTTAAAAAGATCTTATTTATTTATTCAACAGAGTGAGAGAGACAGCACAACTTGGGGAGGGGCACCGGGAGAGGAAGAAGCAGGCTCCCCGCTAAGCAGGGAGCCCAATGCGGGGCTCGATCCCAGGACTCTGGGATCATGACCTGAGCCGAAGGCAGACACTTAAGGACTGAGCCACCCAGGCGCCCCAACATATGCAAAATTTTGATGTCAGAATAGACTGGATTTCACCTCACAAGCCATATGTAATCACTGAAAGTTTTCAAGCTAAAGACATCAGGTTTTAGGAAGATCAATCTGGTGACAATGTGCAATACTGATGGGAAGAGAAAAACAATGGAGATGGAAGTGTATGAAAAAGCTCTCACCCTAGTTCTACGGTGAAGGGGTAAGAGTCAGAAACAGGGGGAAGGGAGTAAGAAGGTAAGACAAGGCTTGAGCACAAGAAACACTCTCAAGCAATGCCCAGTACTGACCTGGCAGACATCATAGCGGAGGATGAGCATGGGAGCAAGTTACTCAGGGATCAGGAGAGCATAAACCTCTGACAGAAAGAACAAGACAAAGAGAATGGAACTAAATCTAGAAACAAGAGCACACAGAGGTGAGAAAGAGACCAGAAAAGAGAGCTCACCAAGATGAGTTCCAAAATCTTTGAAATGAAATAGCAAAAAGAATCTGCAAGAAGAGGAGACGCCCAGGGTGAAGAGGCTCATCCTCAAATTCATAACGCCTGCAGGGTTTCCTGTTCTCTTCCAGAGATACCTAAGTACGTGTAGTTGAACTGAATTCACACAAATCTTTGGGAAACAGTGGACTAATAAGGAGTCCAAAGCTCCCTGTACTGGACACCTCACCCTGCTTACGATGTAGCTCTGGCAGTTTGGCAAAGTCAAATAACCTTCCTCTAAATATCATCTTTAAATTGGAAAAAGAATTCTTAGCCAACTTATTTCATGAGATTATGAGTGTCGGTAACATTGAAAGTGATTTCAGAAGTGAGATATTCTGGGGCGCCTGGGTGGCTCAGCCATTAAGTGACTGCCTCCGGCTCAGGTCATGATCCTGGGGTCCTGGGATCGAGACCCACATCAGGCTCCCTGCTCCGTGGGAAGCCTGCTTCTCCCCCTCCTACTTCCCTCGCTTGTGTTCCCTCTCTCGCTGTCTCTCTCTCTGTCCAATAAATAAGACGAAAATCTTTAAAAAAAAAAAAAAAGAAGAAGTAGTGAGATATTCTACATACGGAAAGATATCAAACACTGCAAATGTAAAATATCGGCAGGTTAGCAGGTTAAAAATGAAAACCTCCAAAATTCGGTGGTTTAGAGCTTTTATTTATAAAAGGTTATATAACTCAAAACAGCCTACTTTATTTATGACAAAGACCAAATTTTTTTTGAGTCATGCTTTCATGGTAACGGTGGAATAGTGTCATAAAAATGCAAACAGGACTGGTTTATTAAATAGCATCCTAACTCAAATTCCTTAAAGAATATTTGATATTGGGACGCCTGGGTGGCTCAGTAGCTAAGCATCTGCCTTCGACCCAGGTCATGATCTCAGGGTCCTGGGATTAAGCCCCGCATCGGGCTCAGTGGGGAGTCTGCTTCTCCCTCTGCCCCTAGCCCTGCTCGTGCTCCCTCTCCCTCTCTCAAATAAATAAATAAAATCTTTTTTTAAAAAAGAATATTTCATATTTAGATACTGTAAAAAGCTTTATCAAAGAATTCAGTCAACTGGTCATTACTGAAGCAGCAGCTTCTAGCATGGAAAAACCAATACTCACATTTGCACCAATACCTTCGCCACCTTCAGGGACTTTGGGAAATGCATCATAGAGAGATGACACGTAAGTTATTACTGATTTTTCATCAGGTGAGGAGACATCAACATCTATAAGCAGCAACATAAATTATTTCAAAATGCTGGTAGATTACTTTTGATCAGACTTTCATGCCAGTCTACATCTAATCAGCAACTCACCTTCAGGATCCAGAAGTCTTATAACACCAATTTTTTCTGCTACATAAAAAGCGTGCTCTAAATTTGCAAGGTTGCTTTGAACAGCAACAGTATTCATGTCTATCAGGTCCGGCCTAGGAAAAAATTCACTGTAATTAATTTAAGTTTTCTCACATGCGAATTCAACATTACACTTACATGTTGACCTACTTACAAAACACTTTTGCAAATACTAATACTAAGCCTGTGTTGAAATAGAGACTTTCATCAAATATTTAACACTGATGACTTATCTCAGAAACTTGTGGGTGCCAAAACCAAGTGCAGCAAGGAAATTATAAAAATCTGAATGTATATAACTTTCGACAAAGTCTACGAATTCTTCATCATCAAAATATATATGAATATCTGTCCCATTCAACCTATTTAAGCTCTACTATTCCAACAGCATCCTTCCAATCCAACGAGCATCCTCTCAATGTTTCTCCCCAAACACAAAGGTTTATGTTTTAGTTCAATGCCACATCCGTGGCATCCACCACCCAATGGACAGGATGCCATTTCCTGTCATTGCTGTCTTCTCACTATTCACTCATCTTTGCGAGCAGAGATCAAGCCCCATCTCCTTTGCGGAGCCCTCACTCATCTTCACCACCCTCATTTTTCTCTCTGTTCCCTGAATTCCATTTACTCCTGGGCCTGTGCTGGTCAATTTGGTATACGGAATAATCACATACTTCCCTGCCCTATTAATTCACTGTTTAACGTGTATGCACATCTTGCTTCTCACAACTGGCCAACTCTAAGTGAGCGAGAACCATGTGTTAATAAACTTTTGTATTTTATCCTTCTGCTGAGACAAAGAGTGGCATAGAATTAGCAGACACTCAGTATATATCTACAGATAAGTTGGTAAGCAGGTTGGTTAATTCCGAATCATAAAAGAAAGACTAAGCACTACTAATAAGCACTACGTTGTATCTTCCCAAGATTGCATATGAGCATGCCTGTGGATACGCATGCGTGCACGTGCGCGCACACACATTCTCGTACACCAGACTTCAACTCTTTCTAATTTGTGAGACTTCCATGATACTCTAAACCACGGGGATACTTTAAAGCTAGGTCTGTCTATATACAAGACCGGAAAAGATTTCCCAAATACGCCTTGTAGGGAAAGCAGCAAAATAGGTTCGTTGGAAACTTAACACAAGGCCAAAAGCCAGTCGGGAAACATTCATCTCAAAGACAAAGCATTAAAAGAATGCAGAATCAAATGTGGAAACTGTAAAACTCAAAAAGAGTGGTATCCACCCCCAAAATCACTCCGTAAGAACCTACTCGTCGAGCTCTAAGGAAGGCTCTCAACAAAGTCCACGTTCTGGTTTGCTCAAAATAATCATTTGGGAACTGCACAAAGAGTGGGAGGGCTCCGAGGTCATGGGGGAGGACTGAAATGCAAATTATTTTGAATACTACTTGGAAAGCTGTTCACATGAAAAACTCTTTGAAAATAGATTACTAATCTTAGGAAGATAAGCAGCAATTTGTAGTCTTCCTTTATCTGCTAAGAAAGCAGACGTCCGAAGAAATCTACTTATAGTTTTAATACCACTTTGTAAAGTGTTCATAACCTTGAAGTATTACTAGCATGACCTACCTACCTATTTCCTGGGAAATATTAAGAAATTCGTTAACGTTTTTCATAGGCACCAATATGATCACTTAAAAGTGATCCTACATTTATTATAGAACCAATAAATCTACTGACAGCAATGTAGGTAAATGGCATACTTCTAAAAACAATTTTTTATTCACACGGAAGCTTTCTGAAGAATCTGCCAAATTCGAGTTTACTAAATAGGCGAATATAAGTCTAGACAAAAACAAAACAAGGTTCAAAAAACTGTTTTGCTTCCGTAAAGTTCACACATTTTGAAGAAATAAAAACCGGCCTTTCTGAGTTTATCAAACCTCCCAACAAGAAAGGGCTCGTTGTTGCAAGAACCCTGCCATTAGCAAGAACGTAAACACTGAGTAATCCCAGAGGGAATGAATAAAGTCATTGAAGAATCAAGTTTTTGACTAAGAAAATAAAACATAAAACTTCCTTCAGAATGACATAGTCCTTTCAGCACAAAGGCAGCTGTATAATACACTGAGTCTGGGTAAGTCACCTCTTTTATCGTGACTTTTAACACTTTAAAGGAACAAAAACCGAAGTGGTGTTCCTCTATGAAATAGTGGACACAATTCAGCAAAAAGTAAAAAAGAAAAAAAAAAAACTGTAAAACCACTATGAAAAACTAGCAGCCTAAAAGTTTTCAAAATTCTATCCCTCCTCAAGCTCATCTCCTAGGCGTTCGGTCATTTTCAGTCTTCCAATCTGCCTTTCCACTCTGCCTGGAGCTGCCAGGAGAGGCTTGTGCTGTGACCCGACTCTACTTTCCTTCTTCCTTACAGTCTCCCTGGGATCAGATCACCTTTAAAAACTTCAGCTGTTTTCCACCTACAGAAGGTTTGTATTTCCATTCGAAAGGTTTTATTTCAGTTTAAGATCTCCTTTTTGTGGAACTTCAATAGGAAATTACGTTCCCATTTTTAGGTCTGACTAACCGAAGTCTACTACACTGTATACGTGTGCAAGGCGGCACCCAGGTTCCTGTAATGCATTAATCATTCTAATTTCCTTATTTTCTGCAAACCTTTCAAAATCACATATTGTAACACTCTGCCACTGAAAGTAATACGTATTATTAGTCTTTTATGGGAAAAGAGCCATTTATCTAAATCTTAACTTGTGTTGTTATTCTATGAAAATATAATCTTCCCTGAATGACTCATTCTTCATAGATAACAACTTTTTAAAACATACATCTATACCCTACCTTTCTTGCATAAACGATTAAAAACAGCTTACAAAGAAAAGCACAACAAGATAACAAATTCTACAGTGCAAATATAAAACCAGGATAAGGCCATAAGATGAAACTAAAAGTAAGGCCAAAAAGTGCAATCTACTTATATGCATGCTTGGGACCCTTAATTTATTTCAAAAATAAAGGGCCAAAAGATATTAAAGTGGCTACTGCCATAATACAAAATAATTTTGGATAAAAGTAATGTTTATTGTTCATACAACAACCATGTTAAAAGAGTGTTCTTCTCTAGACAAAGAATTATATACAATAGACTACACACACATGCGCACACACACAACTACAGGCATATACACACGTATATGTGTATGGGCATTTACATATATATTGGAATGTATATGGATATATATTATTTATTAACATATATACTAATATATTTTATATACGTTACCACCCACACTAACAGCCAAACTAACAGAACATGAAAACTGTAGATCATCGGGCTCCCTGCTCGGCGGGGAGCCTGCTTCTCCCTCTCCCTCTACCCTTCTCCCATGCTCGTGTCCTCTCTCTCTCTCTCTCTCTCAAATAAATAAAATCTATTTAAAAAAAAAAAAAGAAAAAAGAAAACTGTAGAAGATATTTTTTTGGAACAGACACGCCAAAGTAACTTTCCAATCCCCAAATACTTTATTAAAATATTAGCTCACATGAGAATTAGATCAGATTCTGAGAGAAAATTTGATGTACACAGTGTTATAAATGGTTGAACATTAGCACAAGAAACTGCTTAAGGCTTCCACATTACACCATGCCAAACACTGAAACGTTCAACTACAAGGAACATGAAACAACGTCAAAATACCTGGAAAGAAAGTACTTAGAAATGGCCATTGGAACATACTTGAGGGGACACTGATAAAAGTTAGCTAAGAGAAGAGTGCGTTGGTGCAAATACCAGATTAACAAATTCTGAAGCAAAAACATGATAATGGCTGAAAGGACAGATCTAATATCAACAGTCAAAGTCCAAATCTGGATTTTTTTCAAAGTATGCAAAATTTATTTAAATTCATAGAATTTATTTGGTTGTGCTGGCTCTCAATTGACACTCAATAATTATTTATTGTGTGGATACATACAGACCTAAGTTTTGGCTACCCAGGATCTAAACCTTCTTCCTATGTTTGGGAAATTTTCCATTTTAGGAATCATGAGAGAATGTGAGGAGCAGAGTCCATTTCCCAAAGAAAAAAAAAAAAAAAAAACACATCAGGTTTTCTTTTTGTCTCTTTGCTCAGGAAATAAATGTCCACTGCCTACCTCACCCCCATACATGACACTAGCTGATCAACTCATATTCTTCCTGTAAGACCTGGTTTTCTCTGTTTCCAAATGCTGTCTACTATCTTTATTTGTGTATTTACCACAATTTGTTGTAACGTGCACATGTCTGTCTCTCACAATGGACAGTGGGCAGCCTAAAGGCAGAGGCTGTGTTTTATCCATGTTTATAGCTTCAGTATGAAGTATAATGCTCAGCACATGAATGTTGAGAAATGGATAAATAATGAAGAAATGAAAGAGCTCTGAGGGCTAGAAGGTACCGTCTGATACCACTGATTCCATTTTCCACCCCAGGTTTGCTCCTTTTCTTTCCGTTAATTTCTACAGACATAGCTACCACCTACAGCTTCCAATCAGGATTTCAAATCCTTATAAAAATCCACATGGAATAGGATACGATGTCATAGCTTCTCCATGAACTAAACACACGTCCTTTTGAGGTTTCCTAAAGGCCTGTCTCTGCTGCAAACAATCTGGAAAACAGGCATGCACTGAAAACAACCAGCAAGGGATAAATTATAAAGTTTCAAAAAGCATAAATTACTGCTTCTAGGTGCGAGTCCTCCCTTCTAATGCTCTCACGTGCCTTCAACTTCAGCTACTGGTGAAGTTGCCTGTTGGAATGTCTTATAAAATAACAATAAACAACAGGAATTAAAACATACTGATAACTACTACTATGTGGCAGGCCATGCAGCGAAGGCTTCAAAGCATTAGCTCAATCTCCCCAACAACGCCAACAACGCCACGCAGTGGGCTGTTAGCATCCTGGATTTACAGATGGAAAAACTTAAGGAGATTACACAACTTGAACAAGAATGCCAACCGACAAGGGGCAGACAGCATTTGAACCCAAGTGTCTCAGTACAAAGCCTGACCAATTTGCTGCACTATGCTGGCATTATCAACTGAAAACACCCAACATGAAGCTGAAAAATCAAGATAAAGAAAACACAGAAGAATGTATGCTTCTGCTGGTGGAGAAAGTGATACTGATGATGGTAATACAAGAACCACAAGGAAGAGTGTATGTGTGTCAGTGTGTGTACCAGCATACTCAGGAAAATAAACTCCAAGAAAAGAGATGTAGTTCCAGATTGTCACCAAACCAGTACTCATCTATATATACGATACACTGCTTCCCCCACTTGGAGTGGGTTTAGGGCCCTCATCCAGGATGAAAAAAGACGGGGAAAGCCCTCATCATCCATAGTTTTACAAAGTACTCCCCTCCCCCAGATGATTCTTATCAGGCAAGTCTGGAAACTAAATCATCTTAAAATTCCTCTTGTCTCTACTATATCTTTCATTTTCTTTCAAAATTATCCATATTCTACGCTGGCCAAAAAAAAAAAAATTTCACCATACTATCAGATAACTATGTAACAAGACAAAGACAAAGCAGACACAAACACAAACACGCCTACTGCCTTAGACTCTCAGGAGGAGACAGCAAACCTTTTCTCTCTTATCCAGTATTGATTTTTATTGCTTAAATCTAGAGGAAAAGGACACATTTAGGACTTGGGGGAGGGGGTGGAGACATATTTCACAGTGGCCTAACTCTGGAATACACTGTAAAATAATGAAATTTGGAAAAGACAGCATTTGGTGACAGATTTTTTAATCAAAATCAAAACCACTTAAATAAACTTTGTGATTTGAGATATTTGATCATTTGAAAGGACACTGAGCAACAATTTTCTTTCTCAATTAAAAAAAAAAAAAAGAGGGAGAGAAAAAAGAATGGTGGTTGCCGGCAGTTCTGGGCAGGGGAGTTCTGGGGATGGATGGTGGTGATGGTTTAACAATGTATTAACATACCAAACGGCAAATGTTATGTTATGCATTATTTTACCACTGTTTTTCAAATTAAAAAAAATTTTCAAAAGACAATTTTTACATATTTGAGAGAAAAGGCTCTACTGAGGTGAAAAAAAGTGACAGGGCTGTGATTCAGGTGTTCAGTGATTTAGTCCTAACTTGCTCTCTCACTGTGAACACACATCCAGAAACCTGTGTCTCAGTTCCCCTCTACAAAAAATGAAAAATCAGGAATTAGGAGATAATCAGGAACTACAAGAATCATCTAGAATTCCAATTATCCCTAGGGAGTACCTTGAGCTATGTCTGGGGGGTGGAGGGAAGGCATTTTGGGCTGCTATAGCCATAAGGTCTTAAGAACCCAACTGATTTGCCCTAGGTCTCAAGAGACGATTCATGTGAAAGTACTTGGGAAGCGAAGTGTACAGAACATATACACAGGTGATTAAAAAGCACTCACTGGCATGTAAAGAACAATGTAATGAAAACGTGAGAGAAGGCCTAACTTGGAGCTTTGGTATGCTAATTATAAGTCATTCTTCCTAGTCAACAAACTAGCAAGTTCATTCATTCATTCAATATTTAATAAGCATCTACTATGAGCTGGGCAGTGAGGCATTAAGAATATAGACGCTGTGTCTATGGAGAGCTCAGAGCTCCAAAGGGAGTTCAGGAGTAAACCAGGAGAAATCCTGGTGGGAAGAGCACCTAGGCAGAGGGAAAAAGCCTACATCTGTTCATGCATGGAGGGTGTGTGAGAACAAGACCACTGCCAGGGAGGGGAGCCCATTGCAAGGGGACACATGGTAACAGATGGTGGGATGGATGCAGGGGCCAAGATGCTGCAGAATCTCAGGAACTTCTTCAAAGATTCTGAATGTTTTTCCAAGAACTATGGAAAATCAGTGAAATGAATTAAGGAGGATTACAGGAGACTAAATGATCAGGTCTGAGGTTAGATGCAGAAGAAATCTCAAGTGGTGAAAGTATTCCCACAGAATCCAGGTAGGGAACCATAGTGGCTTGCAATGCAAAAGAATGTGGCAGTGGTGGAGAGAAGTAGACAGGCCAGGTGACATCCAGGAGGTCAAATCCACAGATCAGAGGGGTGTGGGCACGAATGAGAGTCAACACAGAGAGCAAAGAAAGTTAGCAGGCAGCCCTTAGATACTTCCAACATGTACTGGCCTTCTGGCTGAGTCTGCAGATGGAGCTGAGCAGGAAGAGCCCACGAAACATGACGGACACCAGGCCAGGGAAGTGCCATAAAAGCTGAAGAAAAAGAGTAGGATTTCAAGAAGAAAAGAATGGACAGTAGGGCCAAAGACTGGGAAGAAAAATGGGGCGTGAAAAATGTCCACTGGATTTAGCCACATGGAAGTCATTCATGACCTCAGAAGAGTTTTGGTGGATTATGGGGCCAGTGGCCACATTAGAGTTGGGTGAAGAATGGATATGGAGTGAAGAAATGAAAATGGAGGGTAGAGACAACTCTTTCAAGAAGTCTGGCCTTTAAGGAAAGGAATGATGTAAGGCGGTAGATGGAAAAAAAAGCACGGAGTTAAAAGAGAAGTTTTGTTTATTGTGTAATGAGCAAAGGGGCTCTGGTGTGCTTAAAATGCAAGGAGAAAGATCTGTGGAGAGAGAAAACCTTAATGTAACAAGAAAGAAGGTGTCCTGATGCAGAGCTCAGGAGGAGGGGTGCAGGCCTTGGATAGGTGGAGAGAGGATTCATCCCCTATCAGGAGCAAAGACGGGCTAGGACGGGCTAGGACGGGCTAGGACGGATGCAAACGAAGGCAGCTTTGTGTCTTTGGTAGCAAAAAGAAAGACATTTCACTTGCTGGCTTCGATATTGTCTGAGAGCAGGAGTGCAGATCACCAGTTGACAGTGAGGGAGGAAAAGGCAGTGTGAGGGAGAGAAGGGGTGAATTAACCCGGGTAGAAAAGGCTGCTGGTCGCAACCATTTGAAGCTGGTCATCATGGAGTCACCATGAAACCAATCTGCTCTGAAGCCTGACTTTTTCTGGTGTGTTTCACTCCTTGAGTATGTGCACAGACAAAGCAGATAGCTGGGCGTATACACGGTCAGGCCTGGCTGGAAAACTAGTACATCCTCGGCAGCATGCAAGGAGCTGAAAGGTATTCTGGGGAAGTTAAAACAACAATAACAACAACAACAACAACAACAAAACCCTCCATTTACCTAGAAATCAGTCTTAGAACAACCTCTGTATGACCAGAACACTACGCATCCACTTACACACAGAAGCACGAAGCCACGTGCGTCACTCAACGTTTGTTCTTCGATAGATCACCCAGTAACAATATGCATTAAATATGCCTCCCTTATCCTATGACGGTAGAGCAGCTGCCATAACAAATTCCTGTAGATGACTGTTGGGATTAGATCAAGTTCAGGCTTAGCACGTTCTTACTATTCTTATTGGTGCAAAAAGCCTCTCTGCTTGGCCCCCTTCCCTCGGCGGAAAAAAAAAAAGAGAGACCTGTAATATGGTCTTCGCCTCTCCCCAGCAAATAAACGCGAACATGCAAGAGATCCACCCACAGTTTCGTAAGTGGGTGTAGATATTCCTTTATGCTCATATTTGGGCACATATTGTTGAAAGAATCAAAGCCAAGAAGGTAATTTTCCCCTATCTCAAATCTAGATGCCTCAATTTAGTTCAAATTTTCTTCCTATTTTTTTCTACAGAAGGACTCTCTACCAACAAGACAGAGAGCAAAGAATGAAAACCACTATGATTTACATCGGGCTTTGTTAGTACTTTAAGACTGGAATCTAATGTTGGAAATTAAAAGATACCCACTGAATTACAAGTCTCACTCAATTCACAAAGAAATTAACCCCATAACAGCCTCATACACTTTAACAAATACAGAGAATAGTTTTTTTTGTTTTTTTGTTTTTAAAGATTTTATTTATTTATTTGACAGAGAAAGACAGCCAGCGAGAGAGGGAACACAAGCATAGGGAGTGAGAGAGGAAGAAGCAGGCTCCCAGCGGAGGAGCCCAATGTGGGGCTCAATCCCAGAACGCCGGGATCACACCCTGAGCTGAAGGCAGATGTTTAAGGACTGAGCCACCCAGGCGTCCCAGAGAACAGTATTTATATTGATAGAGAAGTAATTCTTTCAATACTTATATTTTAGTGAACTTAAGTAAACCTCTGTCACTAGGGGATAAATTCCCCCCCAAAGGTGATATAAATCAACTTATTTTTTACT
This sequence comes from Ailuropoda melanoleuca, assembly GCF_002007445.2. NCBI lineage: Eukaryota > Metazoa > Chordata > Mammalia > Carnivora > Ursidae > Ailuropoda > Ailuropoda melanoleuca. The sequence goes on from NC_048236.1 coordinate 14,013,057, forward strand.
CTGGTAGAAAATAAAATATTAAGCTACTTCATATCACAAAATAACAAAGGAATATGAATCTGAAAATGAGTCAAAGCAGTATTGCAATAAAACAGATGGATCTCTCAAAGAAAAACAGGTGGATAGAAGACATGTTGGCTGCTCCTGACACATAAGGGAAATCCTAGTGTTAGAGAAGGGTAACAATGCCAACAGGAGCCAGCATGAAGATGCATATGTCAGGTTTCCAAGGAAAGGGAGTCTTCCACCAAAGCCCCGCTCCTCCTGAGCATGCCCCGTCCTCAGTGGGTCAGCAGCAGCACATTGGGAGGGAAGAAATCTGACATTTGTTACATACTTCCTAAAGCTCTGGTATTGTGATAGGCATCTTCTCATATGTTATCTCAAGACAGCCCCCACTGCTGGCATTCTAACTTCTTACATAATCACAGCACTCTGAAATTTGCCAACTTATTTGATCACTTTTCCCCTAAACTATTAACACATACATGCTTAGACTAATAGCTCGCACACCAAACAGGGAAACATAAGCCTGCAATTTCAGCTCTAGCACATAGCTTAAAAGCTATTAAAAGAAAAAAAAAAAACCAAACCAAAAACAAAAAACACAATTTTATGCATAACAAGGTAAATGTTAAAAAGAACAGAAAAAAATGAATGGGGTTTAGATCTGCTAGAATGCAATTAACAACGTAAGGGAACGTTTCTTAAAGGAATTATGGAGGGGAAACAATGCAGAAGGGGTATTTCAATGCAATTCTTCCAGTGGACAATTCAGATATAGGTCTGAAAATTTTAAATGTATTACCCTTTGACAAAGAAATTCTACTTCTAGGGGCGCCTGGGTGGTGCAGTCGTTAAGCATCTGCCTTCAGCTCAGGGCGTGATCCCAGCATTCTGGGATCGAGCCCCACATCAGGCTCCTCCACTAGGAGCCTGCTTCTTCCTCTCCCACTCCCCCTGCTTGTGTTCCCTCTCTCGCTGGCTGTCTCTCTCTGTCAAATAAATAATAAATAAAATCTTTAAAAAAAAAAAAAGAAATTCTACTTCTAGGACCTTATTATACCAGCATATTCACACATTTGCACAGACACAAAGTCCAACACTTTTTAATAGCAAAAAACATAATGTCCATCAGTACGATGCTATTAAATAAATTATGTTACATCCACACATTAGAACAGTCACAGTATTTTAAAAGAATAAGGTAAACCTATTTCTGCTGATATGGAAAGACATCCAAAATAAATTAAGAGGAAAGAAAAATGTGAAACAACATATATGCCATTCTCTCAACTGTGTTTTAGAAAAGATTCTAACATTGCTCAAGATTAGGTGCTTAATGTAAATTATACCTCAACAGAGCTGACCCTCCCCCCCACCAAAAAATTAGTGGTTGTATATGCACAGAAAATTTCTGGAAGAATATGAAAGAAACTGAACAGTTGCCTCTCGGAAATGGTACTGGGAATCTGGGGAAAGAAATCACATTTCAATGCATACCCTTTTACTTTATTTGAATGTTTTATGTTAATGTATTACATTTTCTGTTAGATGCTTTTTTTTTTTTTAAATCACAGATACAACAAAAAGTAGGGCTGTGGCCCAGAACACTTACTGTAGAAACTGCTATAAAACGTACCAGCCTTTCACAGTGAGCTCTGAGAATTCAACTGTTTTGAGTTTATTTGAAAAGGTAAATAAGCAATTTGATTTTGCCTCACAAAGTGAAATACTTGTGACTTTTCAAAAAATTAATCACCTTCAGGGCTCTGTGTCTATGCCTAGCCAATGCCCACAGACAGCAGAGCCCATATTGTGTGGTGTATGAACACACACTTACACACCCTCATACCTCTGGGTTCTGCAGCCTAAGGGCAGACCTGGTTCTGAAGGGAAAAAAAAATCACCTCATCAACACTAATCCAACCTCCTATGGGAACACTTCAAGCCCTAAAGGGCCTCCTCCCAGTATCAAACCAGTCCAATCCAGTTTAGCTTGTAACGTGTGACTGCATCCAAGCATGTGGCTGAATCACAGGCCTCCAGGTCAGACTATTAAAGGCGACTCCGACCACAGCCTTATAGTCTAATCTTCCCAATTACAGCATCTTTAAACATTTAATACAATGAAATATGATGGTCCCAATAAATTCTAATTCAAAATGCAAACAATGAACAAAATAACTGCTATCCAACTACCCTCAGACAAGTGAAAAATGTCTGGCAGCCTAATTAGAAAATATTTAAATGGGGGCGCCTGGGTGGCACAGCGGTTAAGCATCTGCCTTCGGCTCAGGGCGTGATCCCAGCGTTGTGGGATCGAGCCCCACATCAGGCTTCTCCGCTATGAGCCTGCTTCTTCCTCTCCCATTCCCCCTGCTTGTGTTCCCTCTCTCGCTGGCTGTCTCTATCTCTGTCAAATAAATAAATAAAATCTTTAAAAAAAAAAAAAAAAGAAAAGAAAATNAAAAGAAAATATTTAAATGACGTGCTCCTGAACACCACCTATTTCAAAAAAGTTGAGTCTTACCTGAGTAATATATTTAAAAACGTAATTGTGAAAAGAAGGCCAGGGGCCTCAAAAGGAAATTCACATGAATGAATGGCAGCATAAATTAAAAACAAGACCAGGACTAACAGATACTAGTAAACAGAAATAATCTCTGTAAAACACCCCCCCACACACACATTTTTGTCCCGACATACTTAGCATCTCTCTATACCACCACGTCAGGCTCGCCTGGCTCTCCTACACATTTGCACTGTTTTTTCTGGCCTGTGGGCACACATTCGTGTTCATGCCTGCTCAGGCAGACGTGTTTTCACAGGGAGTTGCTGCTGTTTTGGAACCTGGCTTTCATCGATGTTCTAGGGCAGCTATCTACATGCAGCGACTGATGAATTAAGACAAGTCAGGGGTTGAATTTCAAGCTAGAAGTAAGAGCTTTATTTCTTTCAAAAAGAAAGAAAATCAATTTTACCGTGTGATACTTGAGAACACTCTTAGAATACAGAAAAATCCATTGAACCTTTGTTTGGAACACCTACTGTGAAGAACGTGTGCTACTGATGAGAATTTTCGTCCTCTCTAGCCAAACTCTGCCAGAGTGATTAATCTACTAGAGTTTAGAATCCCATGGCTGCGGATTCTCGGTTAATTCTACTTCTCTTGCTTTTAAGCTACTTAGTCATCAAATGCTTTTGTGACATCCTTTTGATCCAAGTCCATCAGATCCAGTCTTCCTTGTTATTCTTTTCAATGAAAAGTAAGGTTAGGGGCAAGAGTGAGGCTTATTTACCCGAGATCTCTTACGAGTTGTGGTTTTCAGTGAAAAGATTTCAATATGCTTTGAAGAAACTTAAACTATACAGAGAAAACAAGTACAAACTAGTACAGATACATGGCAGTCTTATTATTTGAATTCTTCCCATTAAAAACTGAACATAACAAACAGACATTCCTAGAAGGAATTAGGAACAGCTTCCTAAGACAGAATTAATAGTGGGGCGCCTGGGTGGCACAGCGGTTAAGCGTCTGCCTTCGGCTCAGGGCGTGATCCCGGCGTTATGGGATCGAGCCCCACATCGGGCTCCTCTGCTGGGAGCCTGCTTCTTCCTCTCCCACTCCCCCTGCTTGTGTTCCCCTGTCTCGCTGACTGTCTCTGTCTCTGTCAAATAAATAAATAAAATCTTTAAAAAAAAAAAAAAAGACAGAATTAATAGAAAACCGTAGTGTTTGTATCATTAACCTATTTATTTTTAATTATAGTTGACATACAATGTTATATTAGTTTCAGATGTACAACATAGTGATTCTACAATTTTATATATTACACTATGCTCATGATAAGCGTAGTTATCATCTGAATTGTTGACCTATTTAAATAGATCCTATGGGGCGCCTCGGTGGCTCAGTCAGTTAAGCATCCGACTCGCTTTCAGCTCAGGTCATGATTACAGGGTCATGGGATTGAGCCCTGCATTGAGCTCTGCACTGGGCATGAAACCTGCTTATGATTCTCTCTCTCCCTCTCCCTCTGCCTCTGCCCTTCCCCTCACTTGCACATGCTCACTCTCTCTCAAAAAAAAAAAAAAATGGATATATATATATCTCCTATGGAACTATCTTTCATAATCTCTTCCACTAAATCATACTACTTTATCATTCTTATTACCCATTGTGTAATCCAGGCTCTTTACCTCTTTAGGATAATATGACATACCAAAACTATAGAACAGTTCATTTGTGGTTTTTCTCTTACTTATGCTAAGGGTTTTCATGTTCTCTCATTATTTATAATGTTACTCACTATATTATGAGTTGTTTGATGCTATTTTCATTGACAGCTAATTCTAAGTTATGCAATTAATGTTGTTCCCTCATTAATTTCCTACAAGGTACAAAGATCTTTAGTTAGAATTTATAAATGTACTATTCATTTAGTCATTTCTTAAATTCATCAAGAATCTTCATATATCTTTGGTGAATATCATTAGTTTTCAACACTGCACTATCCAGTTGCTCAGGTCAGCAGCTCCATTTCTTGATACCTACTTTGCCTGCCGGGGATTATGATAAGTAGTTATACAGAAGCCTATGAGGACTTGAGATCCAGACTCACCTCCATCATTTTAAAGATAAGTCATGCTGAGCATATTAGTTTCCCTTCCAAGCCCCAGTTTCTTTAATTATTTAATAATTTGATCATTTAATACAAAAATAAAAATGGAAATGGTGTCAGCTCTTTCATAGGACTGTGATCATTTTAAAAGCTATCATATATAAAAACAGCTAACAGAAATTGATACATAGTCAACAGTCTGCACAGATTTCTTGGGTGCCTTCTATGTGAGTTACTTTCTTTTTAACCTCAGAGGTCATCTATAAATTAGTCTTATGATAAAAATTTCTCTTCATTTTTACTTCATGTTAGTAAAGTACTGCTTACTGGTATAAACAAACATTCTCTCTACCTCAAAAGTCATATTCTCATATGGGTGCACTAATAAAAATATATGCTGGACAATCCAAATTAATGTACTTGATTAACTTTTTTGACAGTATTTACAGTAATACAAAATCTGAAGGACGCTATGGCTATTACTCTATCCCAACTTTACATCAGTATTTCTAAATCTCCAGAAGATAATTACATAAAAATCTGATGAGATCACTTACTACAAATGATATTGGTTTACTTTTCAATGACCAACAGTATCCATTTTCCTTCTAATCTCCAGAGAAATCTTTCGTATTCTCTCTAGGGCATGCAAACTTGCTCCCTGAGGAGCCCCACATCCCTCCTTCCAGCCACGACAGCAATCTGAAGGTTCTTTCCTGCTAAGCCCTCACTCCCTCTTAAGATCCTTATCGACCAAGTATTCCATACAGTTAGATTTGGTATTTGAGTACATACCAAACCCATGTGCCACCTCAGATCATTTTTAGTACATAAGTCAAATTGAACTCATATAAAAAAAAGTCTTTTTACCCACAAAAAACTACACCCAAAACCCAATTAAGTGGATATGTTTCTACGGCAAACCCAAATACATCACAAAATTTATGGAAATAATTATCAAGAGAAACAACTATAAATTAGACACTACTCTCTAAATGTGATCATTACCGTTCAATATCCAAAAATCTGCTCGTAGGGATTTTACAATTGTTTATAACTTTCTCATTTCCCCCCTTTAGTATTTTAAGGCATTCAACAGTGAAAATTATGTGCAGTTCAACCCTATGCATTTAATTCTTACACATGCTAGAAGAAAAATACTCATTACTTTTTAAATAAAAAGAGAAGCCTGAGGACCCTAGCTAAAAACACAGTTCCACACATGAAAGGTTTCTTCCAGTGAAAAAGGCCACTGTAATATTTTATGAGGCACAGGATAACTTAACAACCTTCAGCAACACAGAAATCTTGTGAGCACTTAAACCTGATACTCCCTATTTTTACCATGAATTCCAACAAGGAAAAACAAAGCCAACTAGGAAATCGAAGTTCAAAGTTAAAGCTAAACGATTTTCTAAAGTGATCACTCCATCAGATTAAAAGTTCAAAACAAATAACATTCACAAGATCCAAATTCTCTCCTAAAGCAATACGAGCTCTGTAACATTAAACTTCCCTAGGAAACTTCACCATCTCTGACATATAGTGACGTATTCAAGTACTTAGGAGAAAAACGCACAGCACGCATAAACTAATTCGTACTTCCACTCCTGCACAAGTATTAAAGAGACAATGTCTGGAGACCACTGTTTATAAAAGTCTGCTATTTTAGAAGAATAGCTGGCTTCTAAATGCTTTGCTTCTATTTAAAACGCTTCAAAGAGAAAAGAGCACACCCTCAAAGATGCATCATGACATAAATCCTTCAGGTATAACAATCCAAATATTTTTATTCAAAGGCCAAGAAGATCTTATCATCCCGGGTATAAAAGGTGCCCAACTACACAGCCTTCTGACGGCCTCATGTTTTAAGTCACATGAGAAGTGCATTGTGATAACTGAAATGTCTGTAACCACTAAACTCTCTTGGCACTGTGTTACTCAAGGAGATCTGGTACTTTATTTTCAACATGTGCAGGCAAGTTGATTCTGGTTTTTCTCCTTAATCAGGCAGACTATCCCTACCTCCACAGAAATGTTGTTCCATAAAGAAAGCGGACTACTACAGCGTTTTAGAGGGGCTGTGCGTGCGGATGCCTGGGAGATTCGTTACAGTGTTACTGATGTTGGAATGTCCAAAATAAAAATGAGAGAAAGAGAAGAATGGGAGAAAAAAGGGGAACGAAAGGAAAAACAGAGAAGGGAGAGAGATGGGGAGAATGGGATTTCAAATCACGCAGACCTGGATTAAAATCTCGGCTCTATAATGTATTAGTGGCGTAACCTTGGCAAACCCAAGGCTCCTCCTCTGTGAAAGTGGGATAACAACAGCCCCGGTTTTGCGGGACTGCTGGGAGACCTGAATGAGATACCATAAGGAAAGCAATGAACAGAATGCCTCATGTATAGAAAGCTAACAAAATATTAACTACTCTAATTATTGTCTTTACCAAATAAGTTTGTTAGTCTAATGAGTTACAGCTTTAGCTTTCTCTAGGAAGACGGTTCTTTGACAACATGATGTAATTTTTGCAAAACTAAGAAAAGCAACTGAGATCAAGAAATACATTGTTTTTAGTAAATATTTTCTGGGGATCTAGCTCCTTATAGGACAATAAAAGCATGGAGTCAAAAACCAGAGGCCCTGGGTCTGAATCTCAAAGCCGCCTCTTGCTGGCTATGTGACTATAAGCAAGTTTAACTCTGTGCCTCAGTTTTTGTCTGTCAACTGGGGATGATAATGTTCCTGGAGGGATGCTGTGAGGACTAAATAAATTAATACATGCAAAACCTGCTTAGGATAGAGTCTGGCACTTAGTAAGCGCTATGTCAGTATTAACTGGGATTTAGTTGTTAATAATTCTCAGCAGATGGGGCATCTGGCTGGCTCAATCAGAAGAGCACCGACTCTTGATCTCGAGGTCATAAGTTCGAGCCCCATGTTGAGTGTAGAGATGAATACATGAAACAAACTTAAAAATAATAACAATCCTTACCAGAAAACCGCTAACCACCCTAAAGTTGGCCACTTTTGAACCCCGCTACTCCCTAGAGTAACGAGCCTAGGAGACTATAATTTGGACATGCATGAGCTCTAAATTGAAACTAAACCCTCACCCCTACCATCGATCAGTCCTCTGTGTGCAAAACTGTGCTCATCTGCCTGAAGATTCTGCGTTATCAGAGCTTACTATCTGCCAAGTTACCAGCAAAATCCAAAGGCATATTATAGCTGTGAGAGTCTGTGTGTGTGCACAAGCTCAGAGTGATGATCTTGGAGCAGTGGGAATGTGATGTTTCTACTTGTGCCTGGTCTGCATTTTCTAAGTTTCTGCCGTGCACATGTATTGCTGCTAAAAATAATAATAAAAGGTTATTTTGAAATTTGGAAATGGAAGAAACACTTCTCATATTTGTCTAAGGAAAAAGACCCCACCAATTCCATACCTGTATTTATGAATGATGGCATTAAACAGTTTTCCATCTCTCCAGCAGGTAGTGAAATTTTCACACCGTATTCCAGCATAACCCTCTGTTGCCTGCTGCGTCCACAGTAGCAATCTCTCCTTAGCAGACATATCCTCTGACTCTCCAGTAACATGGATATCAGATATCTAAATATAATAAAAAGTGTTAAAATGTTAGGAAGCTAGCTCAGACCGAGAACCTACTATGCGCCAAGAACTTTGCAAGTGTTATTTTACTTAATCCTCATAATTCTCACAAGAAAGCTAAGTATATTCTCCCCATTTTTACATACAGTGGAAACTCAGTTTCAAAGAGATTCACAGATAGATAGAAAACTAGGATTTAACCCAAGCATCTAGGTTTTTTTTATTATGCCAAAATGTCACAGCATTGAAAATTCTAATTTTCAATGAGATTCCTCTTTACCAACCAGATCTGTTAAAACAACTCAACCAAATGTTTTTTCAAGTTCAAGATCAAAAGTAAAACCTACAAATTAATCTACATTACCACCCGCAGAGAAGGATTTGATCCAACAGGTATTCTGTGTAAAGAACAAAGAAGGTCCCCAATTTACTACATTACATAACAATTTGACCTAAAGTCTCTTTAACTTTCTCATGAGTCCTTTTTCAGCTTACTCAAGATGAAATCTGTATTAACTGACTTTTCCCTATACTTTATTTGTTTTCATTAAATTTTCTAAAAGTCTCTAACACTAAATAAAACAGGTCACCAGTTCACATGATTTACATTTTCTCAAGAACTTCTCTAATAAGCGTCCTACTTAATCTGCTGATACTGACATTAAGGCACAAAGTGACTCTACCAGGGGTCACGCAGTGATTCCAAAGCTGGGATTAACACCAACAAACAACTGTTCCCTCAATCAGTGCAGGCTGCAAAGCCAGGGGATCAAGGAGACAGGCGGGAAGCCAGGATCAGGGTGAGTAAATAAGGAACTGGAAGCAATACATAGGGAGTCACTAATCATTTTGTAACAGGAAAAACATCAGTAAAGTCATGAGATTGGCTTCTAGTCCTGGCCACTAGTCCCATAGCTTTGAATACTTCATTTCATGTCTGTGAGTCACTTCCTCATCTATAAAATGAGGAGGTAGGAGGTAGGAGCAGACCATGTTTAGGACTCTTTTCAGTCTCAGGTCCCACTCAGGGACTAAATACAACACTGAAGTCAGAGGTCAAAACAGGCAGAATCAAGCAACTGAAAGCAGAAAATTTTAACAACCCAGACTGAAGAAAGCCTTTTACAGGCAGCAGTGCTAGGCTCAAACAGGAAGCCCTTTATTCCTCCCAGCTGCCACAAGAGCTGGCCAACTGGGGACCCCGTGCAGGCCCACGGCAGGCCTGGCAGCCCTAACAACACCACATGGACCCTTTCTCCACTATTCGGCACAGACGACCGTGCCCTGTGGAGCTCACTCCCAGCCATAGTCTGAGACATGCTCCTTGACAGGTAATTGGAAAGTGGAGCACAGTGTCCCTATTTATTTTTTAAAGATTTTTATTTATTTATTTGAGAGACAGAGAAAGAGAGGGAGCGCGCTTGCGCTGACACGTGTGAGTGGGGGGAGGGGCAGAGGGAGAGGGAAAAGCAGACACCCTGCTGAGCAGAAAGCCCAAAGTGGGGCTTGATCTCAGAGCCCAAGGCAGATGCTTAACCAACTGAGCCACCCAGGCATCCCCGTAAGTGTCTCAATTTAATCATCTTTCCTAAGAATTTGTGCTAATCTCCATAGCACAAAAGAACTATGTGCATACATGAGCACATTATATAGACTACACAGGAAGAATTCCTTTTTTTAATGTGGAAAAAAAGAGCAGAAAAACCACCAATATTCTTCCATACAATTTCCAACTGATACTCTAAAATTATGCTAGAGAGGGGCACCTGGGTGGCTCAGTCAGTTACACTTCCAACTCTTGATTTCGGTTCAGGTCATGATCTCAGGGTGCTGAGATCAACCCCCGCCCCCAACTCTGCATTCAGCACAGAGTCTGCTTGGGATTCTCCCTCTCCCTCTCCCTCTGCCCCTCCCCCCCAACTTGCGAACTCTCTCTCATTCACTAAATAAATTAAAAAATAAGATCTTTAAAAATCCATAAATAAAATAAAATTATCCTAGAGAGCCTTTCTAGCACATCCCAGGAGCTTAAATCCCATCGCCACCATTCATGTTCCAGTTCCTCAACTGCTTTAAGTCCGTTCTCTGACTTGTAAAATAATGATGGTAATAGTTATTACACTGTGTTGTGAGAATTTGACAACACGAACACAGGTAATGTCGGCGATTTTATCATTGTGGTTTTTATTATTCGTTTTGACAAAGGGGGAAGCAAAAACTTAGTTTTATTATTCTCCCAATTCTCCTACTATAAAGGAAGTAAAAAAATAAAGTTTTAAAATTTGCTGCCTCAAACAAATCAAAATCTGTAAAAACAAATGTTCAGAGAAATGAATCTAGGAAACGGTGAATGAGAAAGTTGAGTCTCCAGGTAAAATCTGACAACGTGTTTCTCTTAGCCTTTACGAACTATAAGATCAACTGCTTCTGGAAACCCTTACACCATGGGAGCTACAAGGGTGGTAATTACAACTATATCAAGAAAAGGGAGGTAGCTGGAGAGAGGGGGGACTATTTTCTGCAGGTCAAGAACCATGCCAGTGCAGTCACTGAATTACCTATTCACGAGCGAAGTCAGTAAATTTCGACTATAAGGTAAGTTTAATAGGTTCAAGTGTTGCACAGCATTTTACCGAAGGAAGGATAATAAAGGAAGGGCACTTTAGAGTATGAAAACAGTCTAAATATCAACCAGGAGAAAGTAATTTAGTCTTACTAAATAAGGTTCCAAAGGATGAATTTCAGATTATTACTCCCACACAATTTCAGACTGTTACACTGCATACACTATTTAAAAACCTGTGATTTTCAAATGTTACAAACCAAACTTTAACAACCAAAGACTGCTAACACACTGACTCATTTTCAGCTTTTCCTGCTATTTCCAATTACTTGAGTATTATTCCTACAGGGAAAAATCAAGGTATTTTTTAAAAATCTCCTGTTACCATTAACCACTACCTCTCTGAGTATATCAAACTTTTCATGATACTGTGCAACCAAAATCAAAATAGGAAATAAATAAAACCCTAAAAATTAAGTCTGTAGTCATCACTGATGACCCCTGCTTTAAAATCTGTGCATTCAGCACACATCAGCCTGATTCCTCCGTCAGTGACGGGTCAGGTCTGATTCCGGGAAGTAATCGCGCTTCCTCCCTTCAAACCCTGGAGGTGACACGGAGATCAGAGAATGTGTGCGTTCACGCCGCCTGGGTTCAGATTCCAACTCCAACAGTTCACGGGACTGTGACCGACAGCCATTCCCATCGTCGCTCTAAAATCCTTTTCCTCATTCCAAAAACTTAAACGATGACATCACCATTTCCACCTCCTTGAGCGGTTCTACGGATTCCATAAAAGAAATCCACATCCACGCTTCGTCCAGTGCCTGGCATGTAGAAACCTCTATAAATGTTAGCTTCTCCCGCCGCAGTTCTATTAGCCGCGCTGGCCGCTTCAAGTTTCTCACCAACAACCTGTCAGCTAGCACCGAAAACAAACAAAATCCTCTCTAGCCCAGTTCCTTTGGGAAACTCAAAGCCCTCAGGCCTCACATCCAGGTCACTGCTGGCTCCCACCCACATGCAGGCTATTCCTGCCACCGAGCCTCCCGTGCCTGTATTTCCTCCCTGCCTCATCTCTCCCGACCCCACTTGACCCCATTCTCACGCTTTCCAGAAACGTCTACCCTGTGGTAAACAAAGTCTCTGACCTCTTCAGGACCTTACACCGCTTCTACCATTTTACTGAACCAGGTCTGCCCCTCTTGCCCCAGGTCAAGTCCCACCCACCCCCCAGACCCGTAGGCAGGGCAAGTGTATTTTAGTTCCCCCAGTGACACAACCGATAGTTGTCCAACCATAACCCATAGGTCCCAAGACCTCATTTTTACATCACAGACCACTCTTGTACTACCACCTTCTTCTTTTCCTTAAAAATGATCCTGCACGCCCCCACCCCAAGATCCGACATCTGGCTCAGCGTGTTCCTGTCTCCAGCCTGTACAGCACCCTCACAGTCCACCTTCTCTCCACACCTACTGCTACATCCTGCATCTCAACACCACGATTAGCCCACCTCAGACATCTAACTTCCGGTGGCGAGTTCCTGTTCTTCCACTTTCATTCTCTATCCCCAGCTAAGCCACTTATCTGGCTTCATCAACATCTCACATTCCTTGACTTGTCCAGTTGTGTCCCACTCTATTAGCCCTCTTTTATCTTCACCTCCTTCTCTATCTGGCCTATACAACATGATCCACCACTTCAAATAATTTCCTCAACTCCCTCACAACCTTCTCCTTGCCCTGCACCCCCTGGCCAAAGTCCAACCCTGGCCAAGTCAGCTGTATGTCTCCTCTACTTGCACCCTAGGCTAAAAGCTCCACTGGAAAACCATAGTTCCATGTGGGCTGCTGCCCCACAAATTCCAGCTCCACAATTCAGCTAAGCACTCTAAGAAACCTGGCACTTCTTCTTGGTGTCCTAATTGGCCAGTTTTTCCACCCCTCACAATATCTCTTTCAATATCCTTTACCATATGCAAGAAACTCCCTAACCCACCACCCCCTTACGTTTAGCACTTTTTTATCTCTTTCTTTATAAAGAGAACAGCAGCATGAGTAGGAACACCCTCCCTTCCCTATCCACAAACTTGGCTTCTACCTGACCTGCTTTTCTCCTATGCTCAGAATCCTTCCACCTCCTGCCTCCTGGGAGTCTCACTCTATCAATCATTCCCTCCTCATCTGGGTCTCTGCTCTCAGTACTTAAAATGCCCAAGTCTCTTCCATCCTAAAATAAATATAAATAAACAAGCTTCATAAACTCAATCCCTCTTTACTTATCATTGTTTCTCTCTCTTCCCAGTAAAGCAACAGAAAAACAAAAAAAAACCTCTGTATCTTTTATGGGTTTTTTTAAATGATTTTATTTTTGTATTTTTTACCTTTATTATCTTTACCTGTCAACCTGTTGTGACTTGGCTTCCATCCCAATCACTCCACTAAAACTAAGTAGCAGAGACCAGATAAGAAAGTGAGGGAGGTTCCTACTCATGACTTGATTTTCCCAATGAAAAAAGGAAATCAGATGGTGAAACGTAACACAGGAAGTGGTGGACACAAAAGGAGGGAGGTCACACGGCACCTGCAGAGCTCAAAGATACGGTGAGCAATCAGCTACTACCTCCTCTCCCAAAGTCTCACTTATTCCCTCAGCACTCACAAATGTCGGCTGTCATACCACTCCTGGGCACTGGTCAGACAACCGTCCCCATGGAGTCTGCAGTCTAATGACAGAAAAACATCCTACAGAAGAGCTCAAGGGTTGCTTTCCTATCCGCCCATTTTCTTTTTTTTTTTTTTTGTAAGATTTTATTTATTCATTTGAAAGAGAGAGATAGCAAGAGAGAGCAAAAACAGGGGGAGGAGCAGAGGGAGAGGGACAAGCAGACTCCCTGCTGAGCAGGGAACCTGACATGGGACTCGATCCCAGGACCCTGGGATCATGACCTGAGCTGAAGGCAGACCTTAAAGGCCTGAGCCATCCAGGTGCCCCTCAATCCATCCATCTTCCAATCCTGATCTCTCTGAGGCATCTGTCACTGGCAGTCTCGCCTCCCTGGCTTCCCTGATGTCACTCCTTGCTGGTTTTTCTTCTTCCTCTCTGGCCCGTCCTTCTCAGTTTTCTGCTACCCCTCCTTTAGTGCTGTTCCTCAGGCTCGGTCCTCAGTCCGCCCCCCTTACCACTTTCCCTAGATAAGCTCATCTTCTACAGTGGTTTCAACTGCCCCCTCATACTGATGACTCTGGGATCCCTATGTTATTCCCACACCTCACCCCTGAACTCAAGACCTATAAATCCCAACTCCCTCATGAACACTTCTGTCAAAGCAGTAACACTAACCATATACTGAGCGCTTCAGTGAGCCAGACAGTGCGCTCAAGCGATTCCCAGATATCATCTCATCACCATCACAACACAGTCTCAGTTTACACACAGTAACAAAGCACGAAGTGGTTATGTGACTTGCTCAAGTGCACAAACTACTAACACGCAGAAGTAAAACTTGGACTTGAATCTATCTGGCTCCACTGTGCTTTATCATACAACCTCTACAAACTCACTACAGAGAAAAGTGAATTGTCCTTTCTCCATCCTGCTCGTCCTTCTATATTCGTAGCTTGGAGGATGGCCCCATCATTTACCCAGTTGCCCCCAAATCAAAAACCCTGAAGTCCACCTTGATGCCTTTTTCTCTGTCCATACCTACCTTCAATTGGCCACACAGTCCTATGCAGTCTCATCTCTCCTCCCTCCCCTTCAACACTCACCCAAAAAAACCTCGTCATGCTCCAGCCACACTGAACCGCTCCTTGTTCCCTCAATAAGAATACATTTCCACAGGATACTATGCGTTGATATATGCTCCTTCTTACCTACAGAATGCCCTCACCAGCTGCCACCCCACTCCAGCCCTTCACTCTTCTGTCCCTTTGAGGAAACCCTAGCCGATTCCACCTCCAGGGTCTGTGGGAGACGTCCCACCATCCTCTGTGCTCCCACAACAGCCCACACATACTGCTATAACAGTACATGTTGGCTATCATTATTATCTGTTGATAGATCTTCTCTCCTTCTAACACACGAGCAAACACACATAAAATAACAGTGTCTTGCTTATCTTACTATTACACTGTCTAACTCAGTCCCTGCTTGGCACATAAGAGACAGTAAATGCCCCATGAACTATGTCTTTGTGACTGAGTTTGGTATCTGTGGAATACGAATTATTTCATTCAGGCAACCAGGATATCCTTGATCACTTCTGTTTCATCATAGACTTCAAGGTCCCACACAGGAAGGAGAGGCTTTGTTACCTACAGTGGATGTGCAAACTCCAACCAGCAAAACTGATGCACCCTTAAAAATGTCACTTGACCAAGTAGGTTTTTGTCTGCTTACTACTGACACAATAGAAATGACACATTTCACAACCTTTTTCAAAAAATTTATTTTGGCACTATATAAAAACGGGCTAAATCTAGTATTCTCTAAGTTCAAGGAAAGTATGATGAGAGTAGGTCAAAATGTTTGAATTAAAATGTCTTTATATTGCAAGCTCAAGTGAACGTCAACGTCAATCTCATGGTATCTTCTAAGACACAATTGTGATAGGTCATTAGAATGGTACTGGGCTCAGCAAAGCTTCCGCCTTTTTCTAGAACCGAGTATCACTATTGGGAATCTCAAGTTCATGTGAACTGTCATGTCTAGTCTGCACCTTAGGAGCTTTCTATTTTATTTACAATCGAAATAATTCTTTTGGCTTATTTTCTTTAATTTTTCAACTAAGCAACTCCACTGACCTTTTTTTTTTTTTTTGCATTATCTGCTTTAAATGTGAAATTTCAGTAAATAGTTTATCACAGATTCTGCTTAAGTTTACTTTTAGTATTATCCGATATACTTGGTTCAATTCCACATGAAAATGGTAGTGAATTGGTTGAAGCAAATTAATAGAAAAATACCCAATCTTCATATACTTTTTGCTAAATATACTTACACTGAATTGGCCAAATCTTTATTTCACCTGAATTACAGAGGAAATGTTATTTCCTTGTCACTACTGGGCTAGAGCAAGAAAGGGTAATTTGCCTTTTACCATCATTCTATGTATGTCTATTCCTCTTCCAAGATAGTTCAAACCGAAATTAGAAAGAAGAATCTACAAGACTTTTACGTGAAGTGCAAGTATTCTCCAGAGCCCTGACAAAAGCTGGTTTACAGAGAGGAGTTCCGTTAAAAATATGCGACAGTAAGGCATTCTCAAAAACTGCATGGTCACGTTATTAGAAAGTGGGTTCTCCAACGGGGATCCTAAAAGCACTGTTCCTACTGGAAATAGAACAAATGCTCAGAAAAATCTAACCATTTAGATAAGAAGTCCTCAAACCCATTTGAATTAGAAATATGGCTGCAGGCTATATATTTTAGCAAAATTATTTTGAGCCATGTTAGGGCGTAAAAAAAGAATCCAGACACCAAGTATATGAAATCATTTTCATAGTTCAGGATCCTGAGCCTTCAGAATAAAGAAGTCACAATTTCTATTTTATCTTTTCACTCCATAGAAGCAAGATCAAAAACTGAAATTAAAAAACAAAAAACCTCAGCCTAAAAAAAATTGCTACCAACAAACAAATCTCTCATACTCTTTACTACCTTCACGTCTCTTTTTCCCACATTACCTCTACCCTTAGACACAATACCGATACTTTACTACATAATTTCCCTTCTCCCTCTTGGCAGAGCAGAGACAACATACAGTGATTGAAACAATAATAACTGAAACTAAAAGAAGGTGCTGGGGGTCCTAGGAAAGTCTCGGGGTGGGGAGTGTAAAGAGGTACAGACAGAATTCAAACACAAAAAAGTAAGTCTAACCCAAATGCACAGAGCAAGCATGTGCCTGCTCAGGAATGAGCTTCGTTTCATAGGGCACATCATAGGACCCTCATAAGTCACTATCAGGCAATGTGAGCCACAGTCTCAACAAACAGCTCAAAGACGCAATAAACACCTGAAAACAAACGGACTGTGTTGCTTCTGTCATCCGGCAGCCAAAGAAATCAGTGCTAGAACTCTCACAAAATAAAAACATGAGTCGTTCCAACTCTTCTGAAGCCTCATCACGTGTATTGACTCATCCTGCCCCTTACGCTCAGTCATCTGCTAGGTTCCCACACCCTTAGGGAAGACATGAGCACCTAATAACATGGATATATGAGCTGTCCCAAGACTGTTCAGGGAAGAAAAGGGTCTTCTAATCCCTGTGTTCTCTCTTTCCCCACTACCAATTATTGAGTTGCAGTAACTACTATCCTTGGTCTGGACCATCACCTCTAGTCTCCAATGCCAATACCAATGACATCTTTTAAGACACAGTCATGAGAGACCTGGAATAATACTGGGCTCAAAAGAGCTTTCAACTTCTTCTGGAACTAAGCCTCAGCGTCTGGGTTAGTAATAGTCTCCTAACTAGTCCCATTACGCCAAGTCTTGGTCTACTCTCAAACGCCGGTTCAGGTTGTCCTTGACTCTGCAGCCACAGTATTCCGGCTCAGTCTTGGCTGATCTCACTGGACTCAAGCCATTCCCTTTTCAATTCAATGATCAATCAGACCACGTGGACCACATGCTCCCTCTCTCTTAGGGTCCTCCAGTCAAGCTACTTCTCCCCTTGAAACAGTCTCCTCATACTCTGCCCAACATGACACAGATGAAGTGTTCAATATCGGCTGAATAAGAAGGGGAAGAGGAAGGAAGGATGGGAAGGAGGGAGGGGGGAAAAGAATGAAAGATCAGAAATATAGCTCCTGTTTTCATTTTATATGAATGAGTTTTAACCTATCATGTCATGTAAAACTTGTCATTTTAGGCAAGTAAATGGTTTCCAATGAGCCTCACTTTCCAGTAATAACATAACGCCCCGACCACTGCCCAAAAGTACCCAGCAGCAAGCGCAACCCCAGAGACCACTCAGCGGGAGCCTGACACTGAGCAGTGAAACTAAGCTTCATCTGCATCATTTCTCTAAAACAATTTCATAAACTTGACAACAGATAACCTCAAAATGTCTTTAAGAAAACAAGCCAACATATCCCATCTCATAGCGCACTCTGCTTTCATTCACAGCTTATTGCTAGATGACCCACTTACTGCTAAGTGAATGGCAACTGCCTCACAGTGTTGGTCAGCTGAGGCTGTAAATGTGAAAGTCCTTTGAGCAAAGTCAATGCCACCAGACAACTGGGCGACAGGAACACCCTATTTTTACAGATGTTGTCATGGTTCTGGCATGCACTGAGAACACAAGAACAGCCAACTTGCAAAGTTGAGTCAGATACTCCCTAAAAGATTCACTTTATTTCTTTAAAGAATGCTTGGATTTCATTCTTCTATAAATAATGCAACTTTTTTTTATTTATGAAATAGTTATAATTTGCTGAAAAGATTAATAAGTTTAATCAAAGTTACTACTTAAATAATTTCTGTATAACACTGGAAAAGGCAACATCTCTGAAGGTAAGAAACTAAGATACTTAGCTGACAGAATGCTGTATATATACTTAAGGATTAAGGAATCAGGGGAACTCAAACTGAAAATATGCAAAGCCATTTGGAAGACCCCCCCCCTCATTTCACTGGTGAGCAAGCTGAGGCTATAAGAAGTGAAGTGACTTGTCCAGGGTCTCATTGTATGCTAGTAGAAGGCCTAGGGTGTGGACTTAGGTCTCCTAAATGCCAGTCTAGAATCTGCAAGAAGTTTCTCCTTCACATTAGAAAAGAAATCTATCCTCACAACTCACACTAATTTTTCCTCCGGGTCAATAGCCACAGGGGGTGCTTCCGTTCCCTGCACCATCTGCTGGGAAAATGGCTGTACACATACAGGTCATGAGAGGGACCCCCCACCTTTGCCTTAACCCCTAAAGTCAAGCCCTTTTCATTGGAGCTTCTCAGTCTCCATTTTGGCCAAGCAGCTGATACATAGAACTCTACACATTTTCAGAGGAAGTTATACCCCTGGATCTCTCACACGAACTGAAGGTCAGGGTTCATGGAAATATTCCTCACTAGACTAAACACAACACCTCAACTGACAGCCTATCTCCCCACAGAACAGCCGGTTTGCCTCCAGCATTGTTCTTTTCTCATACCAGAGCTACTATTAACAATGCCTCTGAAGTGGACTTGTACTAAGGTGTAAATAACCAATACAAGCTCCAAGAACTGGTTATTCCAAGGGGTATTTCTGGTCTAAAAGGTTGACAGTTATGGAGTTAGAGGAATATACTGTCTGGCCAACAAATGTATTCAGGAAGTATTTGTTGAAGATATAGTGAGAGGATGAGTGGAGTTGGGAGACGGAAGGGGGCAGCGTACTCTGCTTAGGCAGAAAGCTTTATGTCCAAAGGAAAGAAAGAAATGCCCTGTTACAAATTTTGAAAACATACAGCTCTTCTAGTCAGCAGCCGGTTACAAAGTATTTTCTCCTTTCCACAGCAGCAAGAGACAGTAAGAAGATAGAAGGTATCAAGTACTTAGGGCCCAATAAGTCCTTTTCACGTATATTATCTCACTTAGTGCTCAAAACACACCACCCTGTTTCACAGATGTGGAAAGTAAGACCTGAGTTAAATCTCAGTCTTTTGATGCAAGATCTCTTAAGGTCTCTTTCCTCTGCTACACCAAATGTATACTGACTCCCTACAACATTCCAGAAAGAGCTTTACCTATCAGAGAACCACCTCATTTTATAGAAGTAAAAACTTATTTTTAAAAAGATTTATTTCTTTATTTTAAGAGAGGGGAAGCAGGGGGAAAGACAGAATCTCAAGCAGACTCCCAGCTGAGTGTGGAGCCCGATGTGGGGCTCAATCTTACAACCCTGAGATCATCACCTGAGCCGAAACCACGAGCTAGACATTTAACGAACTGAGCCATCCAGGTGCTCCGAAGCAAAAAATGATTTAAGGGACACAGAGTAAACACAGAAATGATACCTAGTCAAACATGCTCCCATGCAGAACACAAAATAACTACTGGTTCAGAGACTTGGACACAAGAGTGGTATTAAAGAATATTCAATTCTTTCATATATTTTTGTTAAATAAAAAAAATAGAGTTTATTATCTGAGAGAGTTCAGGTATGAATAAGAATGAAAGCTGCAGCCTGGAAAAGACAGATCTCAAAATTGTTCTACCTCTGGAGTCTCTTACCATAATTATTGTACAAGTCAAAGTATAACACTGGAAGGAAGACTGGCACAGAGCAGTGGAAGGTGGTGACCTGTGTTCAATTTCTGACACCACCATATACTAGCCCTGTGGCCTTTCTGGGCCTCAGTTTCCATCATGTAAAGTACCTCCTCACACACATGCTGAGAGACTAAAATGACACCTGCACGTGGTTCAGAATAGCACCTGTCCTAGAGTGAACCACGGTGTGGACTATCGCTACAACCCTTTTACTCACACTACTTGACACTGTAGTCACGCAAAAGCAAATCCCATATTGAGTTTGTCAACACAGGCAAATATTTCCAAGCCAAGATGTTTGCTTCCAAAGACAACCTCTTCAAAGATATTTTAACTATTTTGGCAGAAACAAATGTAATCAACACATTTTTAGTGACTGCTTCCAAGTTTCAAAAACGTGTGAAAATGCTCTGCAAAATATTTTTAACAGCAAAGATGGCACAAATATTTTGAAAATTCTATCTGGCTAAAACTGCCTCCCTAAAAGGAAGAGTTAAATAGAGGATAAAAGCAAAAAGCTGATAAAGTTCAAGTGCTAACGCTCTAAATTAACAGCTACCTTTAGCAAGCACTCGTTTATTTTTTCTTCAAATATGGGGAGAAATATAAATATAACTATGTTTCTTGTACAGCAACGGTTTTAAACTTTTGCATGTCCTTCATTTAATTGGAAAGATCAAGGCATTGATAAAGACCCAAATTCTATGCAACTATTTTACAACTAAATTTTCACAGACTGGTTATGAAATCCGAAAAACAACTAGCAATAGTAAAATTTTTTTAAAAATTAATGTGTATTTTCATTTAAAAAGATGAAATGATTCAGAAAGGAATGAGTTAGTCAACTGTAAACCAAATGACCTTTGTTTTCAAAATCTGTAGACCAAAGCGATCATATAAAAGGAAAAACATTCAGGTTTTATCTTAGTGCTGAATTCTTTTTTTTTTTTTTAAGAGTTTATTTTGAGAGAGAGAGAGAGTGAGAAAGAGAGAGCACGAGCAGAGGGGAGGGGCAGAGGGAGAAGCAGGCTCCCCACTGAGTAGGGAGCCTGATGTGGGGCTCAAACCCAGGACCCTGGGATCATGACCTGAGCCGAAGGCAGACACTTAACCAATTGAGCCACCCAGGAACCCTATCCTAGTGTTTGAATCCTAAGTAAGAATTCTGTAGCCTAAGATTCATAAAAGACTTGGTTAAAGTAAAGAATATCAAATAATTACAGTTCAGTGAGTTTGAATATTAATGTAATCTAACATTTTGAGATGGTTCTCAATTTTTTTAAGTTTTTATAATATAAAAGTTAATTAAAAAATTAAACTCTTCATTATGTAGAGATTGATAACTTGTACAATATCCACATTCCTTATTTCTCATCCTTTTCTCTTGGCTTCTTTTCTTGGTTACTGCACTATACATTGGCAATTCACCAGAGGATTAAAAGGAACCTAAGACTAGTTCGGTTTTCATTAGTTAACACGGCCACGTGGTGTGGTGCAAAGTTAAAAGTTATTCGTGATTATCATCCCTGAGGCCTAACTTTCAAGTGATTAAGTTTACAGTCATGGTCCCTGTCGTTTGTTTTAAACAAACAATGGGATATACTGCATGCAGAAAAGAGCTGTATTTTATTTCTCTCACAGCGCTTTGTTTTGGTTCAATATCTAACAGGTACATCACCAGTGCTTGATAGAGAAATGTAAGAAGGGAGAGATGGAGGAAGGGGTGGAAACACTTAACAAACAAAATGGCATGAAGTTATACACATGAATTCATAGAAATTTAAAAGTGAAAGAGATGTATATGGGGGAAAGGTGGGTAACTCGTAACAGGTAAGAGCCCAACTTGGTGGATATCTGGGGGACCTCCAAGCTCTTCCACTTACTGGTTGAGTGACTTAAGCAAGTTATTTAACTTTCCTGAGGCTCAGTATCCTCCTCTATAAAATGGAGCCAGAAATAAAACCTTTTCATAGGCTTGCTCCGAAGATTAAATATCATAATGGTGGAGTGTCTGGCATACAGCAGGACTCAACAAATACCATTATTATTAACAGTAGTATCATGATCTAGTCCAATATCCTCCTTTTCTAGAAAATGAAACAGAGACTTAAAGAAATGAAAAAAGCTAAGTCATACAGCTCTCTGGGGCAAAGCTTAACAAGAACTCAGACCTCCTGCCTTCTGGGCCCATAAGTCAGACTGCTTATCAGAAAACCTACCTTAAGAAGAGAACGAGGTACAAATGCTAAGCCAGGGTGATGCTGGTTCCCAAAATTTTGTGTTTTTAAGAAACATGTGAGAGGGTGCCTAACACACATGCCATGTTCTCTTATGGTCCAGCAGAAGATACTCTGATCAAGTTAAATCAGGGGTAAGGCGTTTCCAATAAGCATCCCAGATAATTGTACTGCAGGGACTCTGGAGTCACACTTGGAAAAGCACTGCTACAGAATAAGAAGACTAACAAGGGCCATATCCCGATCTTGGCCAGTAGAGTCATCTCTGGAGCTCCTCCCTAATCTATTACACTAGAATCACTGGGGTGACATCCAGGCACCTGTATTTTGTAAAAAGCCCCTCAGGTGACACCTGCGTGTGGTCAGTTAGAGAACCAATGGCCTATAATCAGAGAAAACAACCAGCTTTGCTGGAATCAGTGTAACAAGACTAGAAAGAGGTGGGATTTGTGAAACTAAAGAAGAATGCTTTGTGGGAAAAGCTCAAGGGCAAAGGTAGGAAACCTTGTCACAAGGTACAGGAAGCACGTGAGTCTTAGACAAATAAGAAATCTCTCAAGAAGGTGACTGCAATGAGCTCATTACTCCCTGTCCCCAAACATGGCCTGCCTTTCCGCCTCTGTTTATAACACTGAACCTTCATAGATGAACAGCAACTCCTATAAACATCAAGCCTGCTCCAACCTCACAGCAATACCCTTCAGAACTCTGACAATTAATCAAAGTAGGTTGCTGAGTAGTTCAACTCAGCGACTGCCATTTACTGTGTTGCTTTAAGGACATGATTTAACCTTAGTTTTGACTTCTTCATTCTATAAAAGAACTATTTTGCCTGTTCATACAGTTGTTAAGCTAAAAGACACAATGTGTCTGAAATCCTTTTTCCAATTTCAAAGCAATACACAAATCTAAGATACTCACCCTCCTTTTTTTTTTTAATTTACAACTCCTGACCTAGTCAAGATTAACATGATTATGAGATTTTATTCAGTAGGCACTCAAGGAGGGGCTGGCTGAAGGACCTCCACAGAGCCCTGCGCCTGGAAGAGCACTCTAGGTCCGCACAGGAATTCAAGGATTTAAAGAGGAGGTAAGCTGGTCACCTGTACTAAAAATAATAAATTTCACGGGACCAGGGAAGTTTATGTCAGAGGCCTGAACGAATTCAAAGGTTAAGAAAAGCTCAGAGAACTGTACACTTTTCTACTCGGACGTTAATTCAAAGTCATCAACCTGAAACCTGCAGACAACTGACCGAGAGGCAGAATGGATGTGACAGGGAAGATAGGAAAAAGATCTTGAAGGAACAAATAAGGAAGGAATGCTGGCTAACCGGTCATTTCTGAGATGCAATGCTAATAAAGGGGCTGAGCGCCCTCATCTGCATTTAATTCTCCAATAAAACATGCAGAAGCCAGTGCAAGATAAAGAGTTCTGTGGATAGTTCTAACCAAAGGTAATTAAGCAAACAGAATCAAACACCTCCAAGGTAACAGGAAGAATGTCCAAGGGGGAGTACCCAAGCTGTTGGTTCTGACTCTTTGTAAGCTCCAGAATGAAGAGTCTTTATCTGGACTGTAGGGAAGTAAGATGTCAAACTCCTCAGATAAATAATGACCATCCTATTCGGCTTTTACTCTAGAAGACATGAGGCTTTGTTAAGTACCTCCATATCACAATTACTTAACAAATCTAACTGGCAGGTTTGTGCCTTCTTAGAACACATATTTTCCATTGAAGTTCCAAGAATCTACACCAATTAGAAGGGTAAAATCCTTGGCATGAGAACAAAACAAGGCAGGGGGGCAGGGAAGTTTATGTACCACTTAGGAAACAGCTTTTAAGAATTCCCATTATCGAAAAAATGTAAGGCTTACAAGAAGCCATATTATATACAAAAAAAAAAAAAAAACAGCTGGAAAACATGGAGCAAAACAAGTGGTTTCATTCCAAAACACAGAAGAGCTAAGCAGTTTCCTTTTGCACTGACACAGACTCTATGCTTTCTTTTCAAAATGTAACCACTGAAAAATGTAAATCTAAGGGCTGACATAATATTGGCAGGGCGTGGCGGTACATGTACACAGGAACAGCTTCCCAGAGCGCCCCGGCTAAGGCCCACAAGGACCATGCACACTGACCCCAATAAAACCTCATTCTATCACTGTACAAATGATCTCTGCCGACCTCGCCAAGACTGTTTAACATCCATACCCCATTTATGTCCAGAGTTTTTGTTAAAAGACAAAGTGAGAACGAGCTTAAAGAAAAGGCCATCCACTCCCACCTAGTAACATGTAGAGGCTGTCTGGGTAATGCATGTCTCCAGCAAGTAAATAAATATTCACTCACATTTCAAAGACAAGTGAAAACCCTGGAGAAGTAACTTGTCTAAAGCTAAATATCAGTGTTAGGAAAAAAGGTCTCAACTTCCTGGCAGTCGGTGTCCTACTGAAATTCCTAGGACATGCTGCCCAAATGATTTCTGATTTTAGATGGGGGCTGCGGAAAAACTCACGTAACAAAGAGATAAAAAAGATTTGGGCGATTTCGTCTGTGATACCCACCCAACACACACACACACACACACACACACACACACACACACACACAGAATTAAAAGCAATTATGTGAGTGTTCCTGTGCATGAAGACTGGTAAAGAGCTGGAATTGGCTTTTCCAACTTACGGATCAGCAAGTCAGTACTGAATGATAACTGTACTGTATCCTCCTGATATTAATCATGAAGCTATTATCTTCTCGTGACTGTTTTCTGATGCAATTTTTGCCTACACTGCAGCGAAGTCTCCAAAGGCTCATCCATAGGAAAAGTCAAGGAACATGAACTAGAGAACTTCAAAAGATGTGCATTCTCTTACAGTGATGCTTTTCTAAGTCTTCCAACAATAACAAAAATGTACAGGGGTTTAAATTTAAGTACGATCAAAGAATGTGGTTATCACAGAAAAAAAAAATCATACTAATCAAACCTAAGGTTACAAAAAACAAAATGCACCAAGAACTCTCCAACTTACACATAAACTAAATTAGACAAATTACAGAACCTCAGTCAGATATGAGTACCTGAGTCCTTATTTACACCTTAAACTCAGACTCCAGGTTTCACTTACCTCATTTCCGTCTGTGTCCTTGGAAGCAGAGGACACATCGGTACAGAGGGAATGACATCTCTTTTTTTCAAAGCAAAAATGGTACATGTCATGAGGGCAAAATCTCTCAGTGTTCTGCTTTCCTTGAACACTGCTAAAATTTTTTGATGGGTCTTGAGAAAACCCACTTCTCTCAAATGATTTCTCTGTACCACAGTGAATGGAACTTAAGCTGGCTGCCTTTCGTAAGGTAGAAACATCAGCTTTTCTTTGGAATGTTATTTCTCTCCTGCTGGCATTATCTAAATGTTCCTTCCTCTTTGCACAATATGGAGTGCTGTCCTTTTCTGGAATCCTTTCCTCCAGGTCACTAACTTTTGCTTCTGTGTCACTGTCATTAGCAGGAGAAGTGTCCCCATGGTAAGATAGACTGTTTACAGCACTCGGCACAAGTTTCTGTTTCACACCGTCAACTACGACTTGTGTCTTCCCTTGCGGAATCCCATCTTCCAGTGTGGGGTCTGGGGCAGCAGACTCCTCCCGTACGAGTCCCCTGAGGAAAAGAGCTGGCTGTTCTTCTGAGAGCTGAATGCCACTCTTCTTGCCTTCATTTTGCTTGTTTGGCTCTCCTGACTCTGTGTCACCTACAATTGTCTTGGTCGGCTTTTTCCTGAAGTATTTTCTTCCGGGAGAGTATTTTTCAGGGCTCAAAGGAGTTTTGGCAGGATCTAAATACTGTTCTTCTTTCTCAGCTCTGACACATCCACAGACATTCCCCATTTGATTTACAGAAAATCACAGTTCCACAGATTCACTCATTTCAAAATCCAGGGCTTCCTTCGATCTTCGGCAAGAAGTCTGAAAATTCCACTCTGATCTCTAATTCCTCAGACTTTGTGACCATCCTCTTCAACACGAGGCCATTTTGCTTATGAGAAAAGCAAACGCAAGAAATGCCATGGCATCTTGCCCAGCTGGGTCCCTGTGTCTCATTAGACACCGTGGCTTATTTCTGGCCACCAATCCTCTTAGACAAACATTACTGCTCACTGTAAAATTATAACACTGATGAGCTTTCAAGGCAAACCCTTCGCTATATCGTACGAGAAGACTCTGACACTCACTTTAACTTTCAGTTTTCTGAAATGCAGTTACACTACCAAAGTTTGCATTAACCTTTGAAACTATTGGTGGTTCAACAAATCTGAGAGCAAACAGAAAGCAAATACCAGTCAGGAGTCATTTAGCAAAATGCCTTTCAAATGTAGTTTCAAAGAGACTCTAACGTAAAATTTTTTTCTTAAGAAACACCAACTAATTTTGGTACTTGCAAAAAAAGGGGGGGAACTCATAACTCTGTAAATTATACTAAGACTTTTTCAAAACAGAAGCCATTAAAAAACAAAAACAGGGGCGCCTGGGTGGCGCAGTCGTTAAGCGTCTGCCTTCAGCTCAGGGCGTGATCCTAGCGTTATGGGATAGAGCCCCACATCAGGCTCCTCTGCTATGAGCCTGCTTCTTCCTCTCCCATTCCCACTGGCTATCTCTATCTCTGTCAAATAAATAAATAAAATCTTTAAAAGAAAAAAAAAAAACCAGGATGATTCAATAGCTGAAGGAGAGATAACAAATGCTAAATGCCTAAAATACTCGAGAAAAATTGCTTCTAAAATCAATCTCATAGGGGCTCCTGGCTGGCTCAGTAGGTTAAGCTTAAGCATCTGCCTTCGGCTCAGGTCATGATCCCAGGATCCTGGGATCAAGCCCCGCATAGGGCCCCCTGCTCAATGGGGAGTCTGCTTCTCCCTCTCCCTCTGCCCCTCCCCCTCCATTCGTGCTCAGTCTCCCGATTTCTCTCTCTCAAATAAATCTTTAAAAAATAATAAAATAAAATCAATCTCATAAAATAGTTCATAATATTCTTATATTACATATTGCATTTTTCATATTTCATGTTACATTTTCATATGACATGAATTTCCAAGCCATTTTCCCTATGTGATCATTTGGATTTTCACATAAGCAAACTGATCAATTTTATGATCTGAAACATGAAAAGCTTAGCCAGAAGAAACACATAAATGTGTTTCTTTTTTTTTTTTTTTTAAAAGATTTTATTTATTTATTTGACAGAGATAGAGACAGCCAGCAAGAGGGAACACAAGCAGGGGGAGTGGGAGAGGAAGAAGCAGGCTCATAGTGGAGGAGCCTGATATGGGGCTCGATCCCATAACGCCGGCATCACGCCCTGAGCCGAAGGCAGACGCTTAACCGCTGTGCCACCCAGGCGCCCCCATAAATGTGTTTCTTATACATGAATGAAGGCAGTTAAACTTCATAGGTAACTCTTATAATTGTACCCTAGTTAAATATTATGTAATTTTACTAGGGCCTTGCTGTAAAAATAGCAAATCAATATGGAGCCTGATTATCCAAGGTGTGCATATTTCCTAAACTGAGTCATAGATATGGTAAAAAGAAAATTAGTATGGCATGACTGGACTTACACGTAAGCAGGTATCATTTGACTAAGTAGAAAAACATGATAATTGCCATTCTCTAGGTAGTCTTTAGACTGATCACAAGATGAAACTCATTATACTTTTCTAAATAAGAATTTCCAATTCCAAGTTAGCAATGTTGCCGATACTTGTCAATGATAGGCCTGCATGATGATTAATCACTAAAAGAGAAAACTAAACAATCTCTAATGGCAAAACTGAATATCCTAGAAGACAAGCTGGCAAAAATAAAGCCTCAGAATTGAATTTATTTTATTTTCAATGTCTTCGTGGCAATGGAACATTATTCATGAGAATGTAAAAGCGTAATGGCTTGTATTTGTACTGGCAAGATAAAGGCTCAACCACTGACATGCATCCCATCCGCCCTTCCCTCCAGCCCTGCCAAACTCACCAACTATCCATTCCCAGGCCACCACACACTGCTCCCTTCCTGAGAAATAGCCCAACTTTAGTCACCACCTGGTAGCTGGCATTCATCCTGCAAAGTCTCTCTCTAGTATCAGTGAAAATTTCTCTAACACCTTCCTGATTGTACCACAACACTCCCACTCTATATCCCTTATTTATATTGCGATGGATTCATCACCAATAGATTACATTTATGAACGCTCCCAACAGACACGGCAACATACGACATTATCCTAGCATCTCTGGATCTAGCACACAGAGCTACTGATAGAGGACTACTGTTTGATAATGCTTACCTCCAGAGATTCAGTTTGTGATGCTCGTAACAAATATTTTTTAAATAATAAATTGATCTCCTGAAATTACTTCCCTTATTTATGTAAAGTATAGAGACAAAAAAAAAAAAAAAGCCCAGTCACTTTGAGTGAGGATGATTACCACTGCTATAAATAGCCTTCTATTTTGGCATAACCAGTAAAATCATTCTAATCTTAAATTATCATAGAACTAAGAAAAGTTATTTCATTTAAATAAAAAGGAACATTTTTATTTTACCAAAACATTGTTGTGTTCCTCTTTAAACAGATCTGGATCTAAATTCTAAATACTGGTGATAAATTAACAGTCATAATATCTTGCTTTCTGGTCCTAAAATATACTGGATTCTATAATCTATGTCAGAGGATCGTTAGGATTATATTAGAAGTATTTCTGTGGCTGGTCTTCCTTTTTCCTCCAGGGACGAAATGCAGAGTTTCTTAATACATAATTCTTTTTGAATGACCTTCTGCTTTAAATTTCTTCAAACTTAGGATCTAATTCCCAACCATTTATTCACATTTTGGCTGTCATTTCCTGGTTTCTGCTTCCAGTCACTTGGGAGTTGTTTCTTGCAAGGTCTCCAATGTCCTCCTTCTAGGTCACACCAGTTCTCAGTCTTCATTTCCTCATGTTCTTCAGTGCCATTTTGTACTGCTCACCATTCCTTTCTACTGGACATTCTCTTCCCCCAATTCAGCAACACGACGTTTTCTTGCTGCTCCATCCGTCTCCCAAATGTTCTGTTTTTTCTGTTTCCCTAGATGGATCTTCCTCCTGCACCCCAAATCATGGGCTTCCCCAGATGTCTAGCCTTAGCTCTCAGCATGCTCTTCTCTTGAATCCTCTCAAGATCCCTTCTCTCCAATGAACTAAGTGGCCACGTTTATACTGATAACTCTAAGTGTGTTACCTGCCGCTGACCTCCCAGCTCTGCTCATGTATCTCCAAGTGCCCAGCACACAGATGCTCAGGATGCCCGCCCGGCCATCAGACCCATCCGGATGGTCCTTCTATATTCTGCCTCCCCTGACCATCACCCTGCTTCTCTCAGTCGTCTGCGGGTTTGTTGTTTTATAGGCTGAATCGTTCATGGGTCATCTTTAATCCCTCTCCTTCATCCTCTCTGCTCCATGGCCAAGTCCACTGCTTTCTTCCTTCAAAATGTAATCCTTTGGATTTAGTTTTTCATACCCACCTGAGTCCTGGCCTTTATTACTCCACTCGGAGATTATTACCACCTCAGCTTCTTCGCATCTCTCTCCCTAACCACAGACCCTGCCCATTTCAATCTATTTTACGTAAATTGATAGACTCAGTTTCCTAAAACATTATTTTTCAAGGTCAGAATGGTTAAGTGATGTACCCAATGTCATCAACTGCCTTAAGTCGGAGTCAGTGGTGACACTGAGCTCTGCCTCCTCGTGCTTTCCTCGGCCCCAGAGTACTCCAAGTCCAGACACCCCCACCTGTCTCACAGCTCTGTTGGTGATGAAGGGACTGGCTCCGTGCTCCAATAGGCCTTTAATCTTCCCATGTGGGTCCATGCAGTTTCAACCCTGCTGGAAGTTCTGGGACCTGATCCACTGAGGACTAATTAAAGGATCCCTGAGAATGCTGCTGAGGATCTCCACATGAAATTTGCTTTTCAGCCCGTTCTACTTAGTCTTTACCCAATTCTAGAAACAAGGTCTGGCTCCATGCCCAACTCCCTGCCTTGGTTTAGTGCTCAATCCCCTCGTTCCTGAGGAAGGGGTGCTCTAGTAATAGGGGCCCTCAGTTCTTTAGGGTCCTGCCTCCAGCTCCTGTTATTGGACTACCTGATGGCAAAAGCCCAGCTGAGGGAACATTTACCTGTATTAGCTACCCTGTAGTCTGGCTGATGACACCTGGTTGCCGGGGTCTCTTCCAATTTCCTACTGGTGCAATTTTGTTCAGCTGCCTGGAACCTACCTAGATGCTAAATCCTACAGCTCTACCTGTCAGATTCATCCTTTTCCCAAAAGAGCTCCAGGCACACTATTTTCCACCATTCCCTTATAAACCTTAAATCACAGAAAATTTTTACAAATTAAGAAATAAGTCTTACTCCTCTCATGATTTGGTTCAAAACCTCAGCTCCTTTCTGAAGCTGGCAAGCTACTACCTCTTTCTCTTTCAAGGTCTAACTGAACAGCAGTCAATCGGTATGATTTGCTGCCTGCCTACTATGGGTCAGGCTCTGGGGTGCACATAGAACACTGCATAAGCAGGAAAATGGGTAATAAACTAAAGTTCCAGAGTTAGAATTCACCTTAAATCAAATAAAGATCATTTTTTCCAAAATGCATCATTTTACAAAATAGTAAAAATCCAAATCAGCCCTCAATGAGCCCAGATGTATTAGATAAATCGTAGTTAATTAATCTGCATTGACTCAGGACATCTGGGTGGCTCAGTCGGCAAGCCTCAGACTCCTGGTAACTGATCTCCCAGGGGTGGGACCAAGCCCCTCCCAGGCTCCACACTCAGTACAGAGTCTGCTTCAGATTCTTTCTCCCTCACCCTTTGCCCTACCTGCTCGCGTGCACGCACGCTTTCTCTCTCTCTCTCAAATGAATAAATTAAATCCTTAAAAAAAAAATCTGCATTTACTCCCCTCAAATCTAGTTTGAGAAAGCACAGCCCTACACAAAATATGGCTATTTCTAATTCAGGAGATCCCTTTATGAAAATTCTACTGCCATCTAGTGTCTATCAACAGGAAAAAGTAGTTTTCATAGCTGAGAAACCAGAATATCAACAAAAACCATTCTAAGGAACAAATCATAAAATGTCCATGTATCTAAGTCAAGTAATACTGTCCAATAAACAAAAGAAATATGTCTGCATTCAGCGAAAAGAAATCTTTGTCTTCCAACACTGAGAACTGAAACCACTTCAACACAGGAAATTGAGCAAAAATCAAAATGGCTGCATTAACGCTTCAGAGGCTCGATTTTAAACTAAGTAACCTTTTTTTTACTCTCTTCCACAAACCTTCCTTCCTCCCTTCTTAGCCTTTTGTTTCAGAACCAGGAATCACCTTGAAAACATGATGAGCATGGGGGGCTGCATGTACACAATTCCTGTGGAAACCAGCTAGATTCTGTATTTCCCTATATATCCCTATATATCCCAGGAGCCCCTTCCTCCAGTTTTGAAGGCCTTGGCCTGCTGCAGCCTTTGCCCAGCAAAGTAAGAAGCGATTGTTCCTCTCTATAACCAAACTCTTGTCTTCGCATTACATATTTCCATTCCCGAGCACAGAGGTCGGTTTTCAACAGATTACAAGCATCATCTTATAACCTCATTGATACTAAGCTCATTGATAAGAGGAAAGAGGGTTCCAGATTCACAGACAGTATGTTACTTGAAAGGAAACATTCAAATATATTAAGAAAAGAAGCCTTAAATTTATTTTCTTTCATAGGACATAAATGTATAACTCATTCTTCACATCAACCACTTGAAAATCAGCAATGAGAGGTTAAAAGAAATGACAATTAAGAAAAATTAAGCTTACCTGAAAGTGCAAAATTATTGTCCATATTAATCCCAAAGTCAACTTGGGATTCCCATCTGTTATGTCATCATTTCTAATATTCACTAATTTCACCTGTGTTATATGAAAAGAAGAGATTAAACTAACTTTTTCAAACACACAAATTATCTTTACCCACATAAAAGCAATTCCAAATCATACAAATTAAAAATCAAAGTGATCTCAATGCCAGTAATCCTCAAAATACTGTTACTCCTTATCTCCACTCATTTTAGACTACAAATTATAGAGTAACCAAAAAGGAAAAAACAATTGTTAATTTGACTTTTCTTTTAGAACGAGTATTAAAAGTACTCACTTCTCAAGAGAAAAATACAACTCAAGTTGAGAATTCTTAAATACTTGATATTTTGAAATTAGATATAATGTTGTCACTTGAAAATAAGCTTAATTTACTCTTACCATTAAGAAACTGTTTGCTAATGGTAAAAAACGCTTACCATTAAGAAACTGTCCATAAGATAGTTCTGAACCATAAAATAGTCTAATAACTTTCTTATACTTCTGTCACAAAGTGGGGAGAAAAACTAGCATCATTTTTCTATTTATCTACCATAAATTGTTACCAAGATAAACAAATATATGTCACTGGATATTTGGAAGGCTGCTCAAATATAAAAAAAAAATAATAAGAATAACACTCAGACTTAAAGCTTATTAACTATCAAATTATGCATTTTCAGGTAACCAAAGCCAGTAATGATACCTATCATTTATATCCTGGATAAAAATAATTAAATATCCTGAATTAAATACAATAATAACTAACATCTTACTTCCTGGACAAACACTGCCAAAAACATTTCAGACAAGGAAACATAATTAACCAACAGTCCTTCTGGAAACTTCCACTAGAATTAAGAATAATAAGGTAAATAAAAATAACATTTAACCTATTTAAACACTGCTTATCGGAGTTTAAAAAATAAGAGCACTTTAATGTCCATAATAAACTAAATAAATGAATAATAATAAAAGTAGTGTTTACCTCTCCCCATTTCCCTCCCTCCTTTTCCCCTTACTCCATTAACAAGGAAAATGTTGTCACCTCTGATTTCTCATTGTTTTCAGTAATTTTCTATTCTCCTAATTTTCTTTTTCTCTTTTCTATTAATTGAAAAATTACCAATACTTTGGCTTATACCTCTTTTATACCACAATGCCACCAAATCAAGATCCTATCCAATATGGTGTTCATTCCAACAAGATTTCTTCTAAAACCTCAAGCTACTTGGAGACTGTTGTCAGAAATATTGTTTTATTTTTAACTACTTTTGATTACCCAATATTATCTACTATAAAAAACAAAATACTGCCTTACTGCTACTAAGTATTAAAAATGTTTACACTGTTTTTTAAAGTATTATATAAACTATTTTTATAAAAATAATTTTTTACACTAAGTATAAATAATAAAGTATTGCCCCACTACTAAGAACTGTTCATAGGCATTCTTAACATTCTGTTGCTACTAAAATGTCATTAACTTCCTAGGCAAAGCATTCCAACTCTAACAGAAGGAAAACCAGTAGCTCTTATTCAGATGGAAATGCAGCCACTTATAATTCCTCTGGGCTT
This sequence comes from Ailuropoda melanoleuca, assembly GCF_002007445.2. Classification (NCBI taxonomy): domain Eukaryota; kingdom Metazoa; phylum Chordata; class Mammalia; order Carnivora; family Ursidae; genus Ailuropoda; species Ailuropoda melanoleuca. The sequence goes on from NC_048236.1 coordinate 14,046,882, forward strand.
ACACCTACTACTAACTTCCTTTTCTTTGGAGCAAATGTTTGAACGTATTTTTAAATATTTGTCTCACAAAACCACAAACTTAATTATTATAATTCACAAATTTAACCTTTTCACTCCCTGACATGTCTCTATGTAGATTTACTTAGTCATATATGTTTATATGATTATAGTCTTTGAAAAACATCATACCTGGCGTCTTTTCAAATAGTCAAGTGCAATTTGTACATTCTGTAGTCTGTGAAAACGCATCCGACCTTTTTCTCTGGGCTAAGAATAGAAAAATTCAGGGTATAAAAAACACCATAGTTTCTCATACCATTGAGCATGCTAAATACTCTTATGATAAATATACCCTATAAATATACTTTATGCTCATCTTAACATGTCAAACCAGTATTTACTATTCAGGTAAACCCATTAGATTTTTCTTAAAGATACTAATTGAATTTAAACAACCAGGGATTTCTCTGAATATGAAACATATGATTTATTCTATATGTTTTCTTTAAATAAAAGGAAAAGAGAAAATACCATAGAACATACAGACTTTTATAGTCATAACTATACTACAATTCTAGCCTACAGTTTATGAGCTTTGGATGCACAGAAAGAATTAAATACCATTGCCCATTTTGCCTTTTCAATAAACTCAATTGTTACGTGGGTTTTTATAATTATATATGTATGGCATGTTAATGAAAATGAGATAAAGTAGCATGCAATTAGTATAAAAATCACCAAGAGGGAGAAAGACAGAGTTTTACTTAGCCATGATAGAGGAAGAGAAAAAAGCAATTAAAACCATATATTTCCTCTTTATTTTAGCTTTTTCATAAAATCGGTTGGACTCTAATAGTTTTACAATGTTTAGGGATGGACATGATTATTCACTGTCTCAGGAAAACTGACAATCCATAATCCTTTTCCTTGATGCCGTTTTCCTTGAGAAAAGCTACAAGTTTGCAGAAGAAAAACATAAGGAGATAGAGCTGAGAAGATGCTTAACAAAAATACAGAGAATGGAGTTGAAATTTACCACATAAAATCTTCCAAGAGGAAGAAAAGAAAAGAAAACCCTGACAGCTTGGTTTCTCAAATATGAATAGGTTATTGAAGCCAAAGGCACCATAATGAAACAGACAGCAGACTACAGAATGGAAAAATAGGTTCTATGTAACAGGTAGAAATATTGTTGATGAATTCATCCACTGGTTCCAAAAAAAAGCACAGTTTCCAATGGAATCAGGGGCACTTGGGATGTGGATGACAAAAGAAGCATTATCTGTCTTGCAAAGTGGGCTAAGTCAACCAAGTGTCATGAAGGTGAAACAGCTCTGTACGTTCTACCAGGACTCCAAATTTTAAAACCTTCCCCCCTTCTAAATAAAACAAGACACAGAAAATACGTAAAGAATGTCCATCAAATACCTATTGCCAGTATGATTTAAAGCATAAGCTTAAAACAGTAAGTAAATTTCCGTAAGTCCCCTCAAATAAGGCAAGAGTTGCCACGTTTGAAATGTAAATTCCAGAAGTGGAACAAATTTGCATAAAAATCAGCAGGCTAGTTGTCAAGATTTCTGTATTTATATAAAAGGTATATAAAATTCTTTAGCTAAAATGCCATCATATAATTTAAGCACCTGTGTTCAATTACCATGCACTGCACAGTAATGTATAAATAAATTTAAAGAGAAAATACTTCCTTCGTCCAGTTCTTTGGTACACACACATCCACCTCACTGTGGGTTTTGGTCCTTTCTATAATTTTCTAAAAAGGAGTCCGAACCCATGGGTTACTTCTCTACCACGTTAGCGCTCACCGCACTGTAATGGCTAGGTTAGTTGAGTTATGGGGGCCGACACCTACCCCCTTATCCTCATCCTCCACATCCTCATGCTGTTCACATTCGCATGCTTCTGTTGCACTCACCAATCGTAAGGTCTTCAAAAAATCTCGCTCCCTTGGCTAATGGATATAACAGACAGAAGATAGGACAGCAAAGACACAAGACAGACCAGAAATGAAAAGAAGAGCATGAACAGAACATAATGAAGGAGAACAAGGAACCAGAAGGGGAAGTAATGTTCACAAAAAAGGCAATGACACCTGTGGAATGGGTTAGACCATTTTTCAGAAAGCAATGTTTATTTCTTTGCTATTTGTGAGTCTTTTGATATGTGGTTATATTATGCATCCAACCTCTGCTAAGCAAAAACAAAAACAAAAACAAAACAAAAAGCAAAAACCCGAAGGTAAAAAAGAAGCCAGAACAAAAATGGTAGTTTAATTACAGAACTGATTATATAAGCAAAGTAATCAAAGTGCTTCAATCTCCCAAATTCACATCATTTGAAGTCTGAAAATGATTAGGAAGCTAACCAGAACACTTTTTTTCAGGCAGAAATCACAGCCCAAAAGGTGAATGTGTCAAAAATCTGAACGGTGTCTACTGACAACACACCGGTCCCACGTGGACAGGATTACATGTTCTTCAAACTAAATTAGGAAATTTAAAACTTACCAAGGTATCTCCCGAAAGAACCTCTAATAGAGAGATTAAATTGTGTCCATCCCTTAAGTCTTCATAGAGATCATTCACATGTTTTCGAACCTACAGAGAGAAAAGCAATTTAAACTTTTGGTCCTGAACCTGGGATCATCTTTAACACTCAGACAAGAACAGGGACAAGTAGAAAATATTCCTCATGTGGTGTTCATTCTTGCAGTGATATTTTCATTTTAATTCTCTCATTACTTAAAAACTAAACTTAGGGGCGCCTGGGTGGCACAGCGGTTAAGCATCTGCCTTCGGCTCAGGGCGTGATCCCGGCGTTATGGGATCGAGCCCCACATCAGGCTCCTCCTCTATGAGCCTGCTTCTTCCTCTCCCACTCCCCCTGCTTGTGTTCCCTCTCTCGCTGGCTGTCTCTATCTCTGTCAAATAAATAAAAAAAATCTTAAAAAAAAAAAAAAAAAACTAAACTTAAATTTAAAAACCAAAACTAAAAAAGGGTAAACTTCAAATTAATAACTCCTAAGGACACACAGAATGCTTTATTTTTAACATACTCGAACTAGTATAGGCTTGGCCAACCACATGGGGTTACAATTTTTTAAACACAGGCAATGGTAATGACTTCACGATCCCGGTCTAACAGCCAGCGCAACCTTAGCAGGAGGAGCAAGTGTTGACCCCTGCCCCCAACCTGAGTTGGTCTTCCTATTCTCTGTGCCACAAGTTCCAGGACGGCAGAGACACACACTCCATACTTTAAAAATCTAGAAATATAAGCTAGGTGAAGGGTCCATGAGACTCTACATACTTACTATTTTTAAAACTTCCTTTGAGTCTATACTTATTTCAAAATAAAAAGTTTTTAAAAATTCACACGAGTCAAGTTGTAAGACCTCTGCCCAAATCGTCCTCTGCACAACATAAATCTTCTTGTGATGGAGGGTTTTTATAACCATGTTAAAACTAGCACAAAGTCAATACTTAACCTATAATAGCTTCTTCCTCCATTCCACAGGCCTGATTTAAGCTTGTGATTTTAAGAGCACAAACCATCAAAGATTTCCCAAAAGCTTTGTTCAGTCTGCCAAGTAGGGATATCGCCCGTAAATACTTGGCCTACTGTAAGGTTTGCGCTGGAGAGACAAATGTCAAAGCAGGCTATTAAAGATGGCTGTTCCACAGTGGCTTGGCATGTTTCCATTTTCTCACCTTTTAGTGATTCTAGGCTGCATTACTTTGTGCTGCTCTCATGAAAGGAGTCAAGGAAGTGGTCTAGAGGCAGAGACCAGAATTCTACCTACATGTGCCCTATGTGCTTTCCAGCTGGTGTGGTAAACTCTTAAGGGTTTTGTACATATGAGTCAAACTTCTTTGCACTTCCAAAATATCAAATGAACATACAGCACAAAATAATACAAAGATCTAAAAAATGATCAAAACTATCTGAATACATAAGAAGCAAGAAAAGGCCTAATGGAAACTGCAAGGAAACTTTTGACAGTTGAGTTTTTCATCCTAAAAAACTTTTAATGCCATTAAATTTTATTATATTAGTTGACTATATATACGTTTTGCAGGTTTTTTTATTAGCGCCAGAAAGTATTTTTGATTAATGAAGAAAAAATTCCCTTAAGAGCTTCATATCATATTTACTAGTTCTTATGTGCTTTTGCCCAAATCACAGAACTTTTCAATATTCAATTAACTGTCTATGAATGCATCATTAACTGCAAATAATCTGAGTACTAATTTAGGCTCAACAGCTCTAAATAACTGCTAATATCAATAGTACCTATAAAAATGGCGAGTAACACTGAAAGTAAGTCAAATTATTAAAACAAGTGTTCCCATCTTCACAGACTGACATTTTATTTTGATTTTCTAATTCCCAAGAAATATCAGTTGAATCTTTGATGTCACAAGATAATGATACAACAGTAAAATAAGGTTTAAAAAACACTTTATTTCCCTTAAAAAAGAAATAGCACATCATAACACATTTTAGGCAGTCCTAATTTAGAAAACCTATACATAGCAAAAAAAAGTTATAAAGTGATTATCCCTTCCATTAGAATATTTACCTTGGGATACCATTAAATGACAATCCCCTCAAGTCCTTAATTATATTTCAGAGATGAATCAATTTTCAAGGATCTTCACAGGAACATATCTACTCCATGTATGACACATATGCATGCAGATAAGTAACTTAGTGAGATGAGTACTAACACTTACTTTTCTACTCCCGTAGTAGAGCACTGTTAAGAATTCCCTTAGTCCCATGCCAAAGCATGAGTTTAATTTATAAGGCTAAGGACCTACTTAAACACAAGGCAGAAGAACGGTGCTTATAAATTTCTGTACATCAGTGCATCTAAATCTATGTACTTCTCTATGTATCTCCAGTGTAACGGGAAAGCAGCCTAATTCTAAAAGAGCCTGAACCTAAAAGGGATCACATTTATGTAAACAATATTATGTAGTTCCTGATCCTGGCTTAATCTCACAAAATAAATCACTTTATTGTGCAGATCTGACATCCTCAGCACACAGTCGGGATGAGGTCTCCCATGACAGTAACTAACACACATCGCTGAGAATTCTGGGCTCTCCAGTCTACCATACCGCCCACGCCCTGCCAAAGCCACATTTCAATCCACATCCACTTCCTATGTCATTCTCACTCCCAGACAGTTAAAGAGGAAGTGTGATTCTGAACACTTATTTCATAGGAAGGCAATTTCACAACTTGCTTTGCCAGGCAGAACTAAATCTTCCTTCTAACAGCAAGGAAACCTTCCGAAACCATGTGTCGTTTTTCATATTTATGCAACAGTAAAGAAAAATTAAATTAGGCATGTGTAGAGAAGGATAATAATATTATTATTATGCCATGTAAAACCAAGTTAGGAAAAAAGAAAACATGTAATAAGGGAAAAATAATTAGGAGGTCTGCATTTTAGTCTAGTTCTGCCACAGGTCTCATGAACCAGCACCAGCAGCCTGAACTCTCAGGCCTCAATTTTCTCATCTGCAAAATAAAACTTTAAACACAAGGCCTCTAGTTCAAACTAGAGAACAAAAATTCTATTATCTGAAAATAAAATTATCATTTTTAAGAAGCAATGTGTCAACTTAAAAGAAACTATGTAAAATGGAAAGCTGTTTTTAAGTCTATGGCTTAATTTCTCAAGAATTTTAGGAGAGGGGAACCTGGGTGGTGCAGTCGGTTGAGCATCTGACTCTTGGTTTCAGGTTGGGTCATGATCTTGGGGTCGTGGAATCGAGCCCCACGCTGGGCTCCCAGGCAGAGTCCGCTTGGGACCCTCTCTGCCCCTGCCCTCCCCCCGTCTCTCTAAAATAGACAAATAGATCTTAAAAAAAAAAAAAAAGAAATTTAGGAAGAAATAGAGAAACAGATTAATTAAACTTCCGTAATACCTGAAAAAATCCTGAGGCTTTGTTTATCATGTAATACTGCCTATTTTTCCTGTCTCAAGTGATTATTCTGAGTGTTCACAGAAATACTACATATAAAAATTGCTACATAACTGCAAGATACCATTATCATCGTCTTTATCATCACTGTAATAACAATAAATACAGCAGTGCCTGGCAGCCTCAGTCAGAAGAGCATGGGGCTCTTGATCTCAGCGTTGTGGGTTCAAGCCCCAGGCTCGGTGTAGAGATTACTTAAAAGTGAAACCTTTTTTTTTTTTTTAAAGATTTTATTTATTTATTTGACAGAGAGAGAGACAGCTAGCGAGAGAGGGAACACAAGCAGGGGGAGTGGGAGAGGAAGAAGCAGGCTCATAGCAGAGGAGCCTGATGTGGGGCCCCTTAAAAGTAAAATCTTAAGGCATGCCTGGGTGGCACAGCGGTTAAGCGCCTGCCTTAGGCTCAGGGCGTGATCCCAGTGTTCTGGGATCGAGCCCCACATCAGGCTCCTCCACTAGGAGCCTGCTTCTTCCTCTCCCACTCCCCCTGCTTATGTTCCCTCTCTCGCTGGCTGTTTTGTCTCTATCTCTGTCAAATAAATAAATAAAATCTTAAAAAAAAAAAAAAAAGTAAAACGTTAAGAAAAAAAAAGGAGCTACAAAACAAACAAACAACAAGAAATACAAATACATACACAATGAACCATTCTAGGTACCTGACCCTGTCTGTAAGTGCTTTATAAATATTGGCTCATTTTCCTCACCACAAAAGATGGGTGTTAAAAGTGTTAATTAACAATTAAAAATCAGCAAATTACATTATGCGGAGCAAGTGGCAGTAGATGAAATGAGTGGAAATAATTGGGATTCTATAGGAATATATGATCAAGTGACCAATTTATGAAGAAAAAAGGAATTAAATAGTTAAACTGACACAGAAAAGCTCTTTATTTTGCCCTAAGTCTGAGTCATAGACATTTGGCCTGGTAACTTTCCTCCACAGATGACTATACTAACTGCCAGTAGTCTTAACCTTCCACGTCAATTTTTAATAAAACACTCTTTCTTCTCATTTTGGAAATTTTCTCCCTGTGGGACAAAAATCTGTCTGAATAAATAGTGCTGGGGGAAGTGATGAACAAAGTGAAAGCACTCTGAGATACTCCGGGATTAAATTATATAACCTGAATTACATAATAAGGATGAAGCATCATTTTCTGTATTTCATACAATTCTCCCAGAATTTTGCAGTGCTTTTCAAAATGTGTGCACTGCACTGCATCTGCAGTTCACCCCTAGAGGGCGCTAGTCCTTTGCTTAAGAAGAGTCTCCTAAGGAAGGAAAATGAAGTACAAAATGGTGGAGAGGGCACACAGGGACAGAGAGTCTAAACAAGACGCTGGTGATGATGACATAGGCAATTTGCAATTCATTTTTGAGAAAGAATATATTATGCCAAGTCTGTATCATCTAAATGGTTTAACTGATCAAAAATACAAAATTTTTATTTTGTTAACTTATAATTGTTTGGTTTTTCACTGACTAAATCAAATTCAACTCTGGAGATAAAATCATATAGCTGCTTATTTAAATAAATGTGTTTAAGACTGCCTTTTTCAAAAGCCTGATCTTGTACTGATTGATGTGAATCTAGACAAATTCCACAAAAATGTTACTTCCCATATTTAAACTTATAGTTACCATGTAGCTGCAGTTTCATTCAGGTCACTATATGTTTACCAAGCATCCATTATATGCCAGGTATCATTTAACCTCTAAGAGTACAAAATAATAAGAGAGCGCAACCTCTTAAAGCCTGCAGACTGAGTTGACAGCAATGTAGAAAAGAGCTTAATGTTCCAAGGGGAGGGAAGAGCAAGAACAAAGAAAAACAGGCAAGGCTGCATACAACTGTGCGTGAGATCCGTGGAAGGAAAGCAGCCCTGAAATCTGTGAAATGTGAGGCAGGAGGTGAGGCACGAAAAGGTGGGCTGGGAGACATGGGGGCTTTATGTGCCACTAGAGGAAGCTCAGAACTTTCCTAAGCAGAGAGAATCACTGAAGGCTTTTAAGCAGAACAAGGACCCAGTATCTCTGACCAATATAAAAGCTTCTTTGTAAACTATTATCTTGAACAAAAATAAAAGTGTTATCATGAACAAATCCAAATCACAGATAAAGCCGCTGAGGGTCCAATCTATACACAATAATGGAGGAAAGGTCTCTCAGAAAAAAGCAGAGAGGGCATGCTTTCAGAAAATCTTGGTGAAATGCACACATGCTAGCACAGTAAGGAGCAAAACACCAGCCACAAGAAGCATTCACAATCCTCTCTTAAAGAAGTCCTACATCTAAAGCGTACAGTATTCTGCAAAACAACTAGCTATCTTTAGAAAGGAACATAAATAATAAAAGAAGACTTGTCCCAAATAGGATCGTCTCACAGCCTACTAATTGGATAAAGAGACGGGGGACAGTCAGCTTCAGTGAAAACTGTGAATTAAAATGCTTTTAATGCAATTTTTTTTTCCTTCCAACAAATACACTCATGAAAAATAAGCTACCATATTTTCCTGGGAGAGCTCCTTAGAAATCCTAGTTCAAAAAAATAAAAACAATCTATCAATATATTACCTTATCAGTTACTGATGAGTAATTGATACCTTTAAAATACACAGAAATGCTTTAAAACAATGTATTCTCTTGGCTAGTTATGAGACAAGGAAACCGAAGGGACACTATTAAAGAAAAAGCTGGGTTTTTTTCCTTTGCTTCTTTTCCTGCTTCTATTCTTGCTAAGGCCTACATGCCCCCTTACACATGCTTTAATGTACGTCTTCCTTATAAAGGTCAAGGAGTTAATGATTTCTTTGTGGAGTCTTCCAGCCCAACAGATCACAGCTAAGGAGTGACAGGGTAAGGGCGTCATGAACATGAACGTTCTCCAAGACCAATAACTCCAAATGGCTTGACACCACGACCCACAGCTCCAGGGCATACGTCATGGAGGACACTTGAGCACTCATTCTTGTTGGACAAGTTCCTGGATACCTACAAGGACACATACACCAGACCAGACCACCCGCCTCAACAAGAACTCCAGACCACCCCCCACGTTCAGGAGCCTGGCTGGCTCAGTCAGTGGAGCCTGCCACTCTTGATCTCAGGGTTGTGAGTTCAAGCTCCACGCTGGGTATAGAGATTACTTAAAAATAAAATCTTTAAAAACAAAAAAACTCCAGAGACTCATGCTCCTTTTCCTTTCAGTCTCTCAGATACTCTTGTCTGTACCTGCTTTCTCTATGTCTTCAATAAACTGCTCTTACCTCCTCTTGGCTCCTGTTGGACTTCCAATCCATGAGAAGCCAAACACCCCTTAGTTGGTCCTGCAGGGCCCCTCTCAGTCCTCAGACCGACCTGCCTGCATCACTTAGCTGCTTTATCTGAACAGTTTTGTGTACTTCAGTACTACTTCTTCAAGAGTTGTGAAAGAATAAAGCTATAGCATAGATTCTGCCAAAATCACTATAAATTCTAAATTGGTGCAAATAAGTATAATGGGATGGTCATGCTTTTTCGTAGTCAGTGGTAAGTCAGCATCAAGGCCATACATAATTCATCTCCTTTACTGTTTATTAAAACTACAAGATAAAGATATCTGTCATACACCTTAAGGTATTAATGAATAAAATAAGGAAGAGTTTAAAACAATTCACTGTTGGTCCTGGGCAGTACAAATAATCTGTTCTTTGACAAAGTTCTTTGACAAAGAAGATTTCTCTTTTAAGCTTTCAGGTTGATAATCTACAATCAATTGTAAAAACAAAAGCAAAAAGGTCTTCTCTAGTCTTTCACTACCAGGTAGAACATTAGGTGGTTAAATAAAATAAAAGCATTTATTTTAGTAATAAATGCTTTAAGATTTGGGAACAGTTTAGTCCTCACCTATGTATTTTTAATAGTCTCTTTTGTACAGTTTCACTACTGTCATAGGAATCTTTTTAAAAGGTTCTTTCAATTTCTAAAATTTTAAAAGCACATAACTATTTTCTATAACAATCTGTTTTAGCTTTGGGACAGTTGGTTCTGGTTTGGTTTAGTTTGGGTTTGAGTCCTCTACTTTTTCTTCCAGTTCTTCCCTCTAAGGGAAGATTGGGAAAAAATCTATTTTTGTGTGTTTCCCCATCAGCCTGCAGAGCTCTGATTGCTTGAGGAGCTGTTAATCCTTACACTGAGCAATTACAAATAATATCACTGAAAGAGAAAAATGAATTTAAAAATCAATACTCTGCATACTTTTTCGCATCTGTCCACTGATTTGGGGGTTATTAAAGATGTGGTCTAAATAACCTCCATATTATAATGTCAGACAAATGAGCACTGATTTATAAAGACATCAGCATTATCCACTCCATGTAATTCTTTAAATGGAGTACAGTCTTTTAAACCAATATGACTTGAAAAAATCATGGTAAGAGCTATTAAGAGCAGTTTTCAATAATAACAGAGAAAAGAGAAGGAACCAGTCACTGGCATTTCTCTTTTAAACTCTACACCCAGCTTCGGGCTCCAACTCACAACCCCGAGATCAAGAGTTGAGTGGTCTACCTACTGAGCCAGCAAGGCTCCCCTAACCACTGGCATTTTTAGGCTTACCTCTTTCCCATTCACCTTCTCACAATTTGGGCAAAAGAAAGAAAAGGCTGAGAAAACTGGGGGTAGGAGGTCATAATCACCTAAAACTTCTAATGAATAATTAATAAACTAGTCAATGAGACTAAATTTGTTTTCATTAGAAACTAAATTTTGATGCAAATGTAAATATGTAACTATAATAATAATAATTTAATGAGACAAATAATAACAAATACTATCATAATAGCTGTGTGTTACATGAGTTCATATCAAGTCCTAAAAAATATAGTTAGACATAAAAAAGCATGTTTAACCTGGTCTGTAACTACAGCATCAATGTTCTGTACTTAATCACCAACATTTTGAACAGATTCCACTGTATTTTCAAATTCTAGCTTCTATTGAAAAAGTCTTTTTTTTTTTTAAAGATTTTATTTGAGAGAGAGCGCATGCGCATGCGGAAGAGCACAAGCACGGGGGAGGGGCAGAGGGAGAGGAACAAGTAGACTCCCTGCTGAGCTGGGGGGGTGGATCCAGGACCCTGGGATCATGACCTGAGCCGAAGGTAGCCGCCTAACCAATTGAGCCATCCAGGCGTCCCCTGAAAAAGTCTTGAAGCAGAACTGTGTATATTTTTCAGTAAAAATCATGTAAAATTATCTTTAAAAATCTGTAATTAGCTTTATCTAAATTACAATCATGACCAAAACTTACAACTTATTCAAAAAAATGTGTATTTCCTCATTATATCCCCACTTAATGACTCTGGTAAGGTTATAAATCAGGTTCGGATTAACTACTAGAAATTAGTGATGCATTCAGGTAAATACATTCAGTTCCCCTGTGAAAATAAAGACAGCTCCTAGGATACCAAAACCTATCACTCATTTGCCCCTTAACACCAAGTCACTTCATCTGACTGATCTTCTTCTTAACACCTAATATCACTTTCAAAGAAAACTTAGTCATGGTTGGTGATTAGATGGAATAACTTTGGGTGCGGGGAGGCAGTCTGAAGGAAGCACTGCGGTGTGGGGCACTGTAGGATTCCAGAGTAAGAGCTTTTAACACTGAGAAGGCAGGAGGAGAACTCTGGGCAGCTGGTGAGTGGGGAGAGAAGAGTCCAGGAAAGATACAGGGAAGTGACAAATAAAAATGTCAACTGCTTCACAATTCTGATTAAAGTGCTGGTTGTGGCACGTGCTTACTGAATACTTTTGAGTTGAATCATCTCTTTTGCAGCATTTGTCAAATGCCCTATAGGGTGTCAATGGCGGACTTGCTATAAAGTATTTCAACAATTAAGTAGATACTTGCCCCAAAAAAGAACTGTCCTTTCTCCTGGAGGCACCATTTAAAATACCTTTTACCACTGGACCACGTTCTTACACCATACACAAAAATAAACTCAAAATGGATTAAGGACTTAAATGTGAGAGCTCGAAACCATAAAAATCCTAGAAGAAAGCACAGACAGTAATTTCTCTGACATCAGCCGTGGTAACATTTTTCTAGTATATGTCCTTGGGCAAGGTAAAGAAAAGCAAAAATAAACTACTGGAACTACATCAAAATTAAAACCTCCACAGCAAAGGAAACATTAACAAAGCTAAGAGGCAACCTACTGAACAGGAGAAGATACCTGCAAATGGAATATCTGATAAAGAGTTAGTATCCAAAATATATAAAGAAATTATACAACTCAGTGTAAAAAAAATACCACAAATAATCCAATTAAAAATGGGCAGAAGACATGAACAGACATTTTTCTAAAGAAGATATCCAGATGGCCAAGAGACATATGAAAAGATGCTCAACATCACTCATCATCAGAGAAATGCAAGTCAAAACCATAATGAGATGTCACTGCACACCTGTCAGAACAGCTAAAATCAAAAACACAAGAAACAACAAATATAGGTGAGGATGTGGAGAAAAAGGAACCTACAAGCACAGCTGGTAAAGATGCAAACTGATGCAGCCACTGTAGAAAACAGTATGGAGATCCCTCAAAAATTAGAAACAGAAATACCGTATGATCCAGTAATTCCACTACTAGGTATTTACCCAAAGAATATGAAAACACTAATTCAAAACAATATATGGACCCTTATGCTTACTGCAACTTTATTTACAACAGCCAAATTATGGAAGCAGCCCAAATGTCCATCAGTTGACAAATGGGTAAAGAACATGTGGTGCAGGGGTACGCATACACGCAGGTGCATACAAACACACACAATTGAATATAATGAAGCCATTAAAAGGAATGAAATCTTGCCATTTGCAATAACAAGAATGGAGCTAGAGAGCATACTGCTAAGTGAAATAAGTCAGCAGAGAAGGAAAAATACCATATGATTTCACTCATATTTGGAATTTAAGAAACAAACAAACAAAAGACAAACCAAAAAACAGACTCTTAACTCCAGAGAACAGATGGTTACCGGAAGGGGTTGGGGGGATGGGTGAAATAGGTGATGGGGATTAAAGAGTATACTTTCCATGACGAGCACTGAGTAATGTACAGAATTGCTGAATCACTATATTGTACACCTGAAACTAATATAAACCTGTATGTTAACTATACTGGAATTTAAAAACTAATTAAAAAATAGAAATAAAAAATTTTAAAACTATATTTACAACACAGCTATTTATAGAAAAAAAAAATAGGTACTACCTTGGTATACACACACACACAAATCAGAGAACCACCTGAACCTTCAAAATCTAACTTCGCCTACCTCATGGATGACGTCTAGCATGGTTCTGCCAGTCCTCAACCAAACAGTGAGCCACTTGCTGGAATGCTTGTAATATGAGTCAGGCTCCAGGCTGGGGAGGAAGCAAGGCCCTCAGAGAGAAGAGCGAGCGCTAGGCAAGTAATAAAATCCACCTGTGGAGAAGGAGCCAAGGGAGGTGGAGCTGGCAAGCGCAGACACCTCCGGGTCACACCATCGTATGTATTTCCTGGTGTCCCTTTCAGGGTGCTGGACAGGAGATATCAGGGGAAGGAATGACACAAGAGGTTGCTTCAGCTCTTTTTTAAATATCAAGGGCTGGAAAATCTAAGGGGTCTCTCAGTAGCATATTTTATAGTTTTAAGGCCTTTACAATACTCTGATTCTTGGTATGTAAACTAATTCTTCTTTAAACACAAGCCCATTTCCTCAAGTCCTTACAAACAAACCACTGAGAACAACTGGCTGTATCCCCTTCATTAAACCACTGAAATAACCAGGATTATGATTAAGACAACTGTCACAGTTGAACACTGTAACTATTTTTAAAAACACCCCCAGATGATGAGATTCCACCACCTTTGCTACAATCCATGCTAATGCTTAACATCTCTTCCCTGTTAAAAAAAAAAAAAAAAAAAAGAAGTTTCCTTAAATCCAGATGAAATGCTAACTCCCCAGTACAATGATGTACATTTTCCAATATAAAACCACTAAAAAACATATTTAGGAAAGCAGTAAGTTTGGATAGTTATATTCTATTAATTACCTAATAAAAAAATTGACACATTTATCAGCTGTTGTTAAAATCAATCTCTTCAACAGAATTATACCAGGAAGATTAAACAGAATTAATCCAGGAAGATTAAAGCTTTCAAAGATACCCTTAATTTCTTCAAACTGATCACTTCCTAAAGGACATTACAATTTTGCCAAATTTCCAGATTCCGTTTGTTCACCTAAGGTTGTGGATCACAGATACCCGGCAGCTAGTCAACAGCTAGTGCTGCACAACGAACTGGTCATGACCAGAGGGGAGGCTGCACTGCTGCAATTCTGTCGCATGCTAAAGCCTAAAATCTATTAGTGATTTTCTCCCCCACCTCAGTTCTGAGCATGCTCTCTCTCTCTCTTTTTTCCTGAGTGCACACACTCTCCCCCTCCCCCTCCCCTTGGAGCCTAACACAGGGCTTGAGCTCATGACCCTGAGATCAAGAGCTGTGCTGAGATCAAGAGTCTGATGCTTAAGCAACTTAGCCACCCAGGAGCCCCAGCACCCTCCCTTTTAAATTAACAAGCTTCACCAAGAGAAGGCTTGAGCCAAGCAACTCTAGCAGATCCGAGGCCCCATTTCTCAAGGTGAACCACGGGACACAGCTGTGCGTATACTGCAAGACGTATAGGTCCCAGTGCCTAAACAGTAGAGCCTCACTTCGAATCCCAAAGGCTAAGAGAATTTGAAAAGAAAGTCAGCTGAATACTTGAGATCACATTCTCAAAACTGCCACTGTCATATCTCTCTGCTTGTACTCATGGTATTCCCTCTACCCCCAAAATGCTGCTCTATTCCCACTCCTCTGGCTATCCTAATCTTACTTTTCCTTCAAGGTCAAGCTCTCATGCCACCCAGACTGAGAAGGCCTCTCTTCTTCACTCATACATTCCTTGGCTTATTCCAGAACACCAATCATCATTTTCCTTATAGTTTTATGTACATAATATACTTAAATATAAGCCTCTAAAAAGAACAGGGCCCAGTCTTAGGTCCTCATTGTAAATGTGTCATGCTTTGTACAGTACTTTTCATACAGTAAATATTCAAAGAAGGTTTGTTCAATAAATAAAAGATTAGTCATTTGCACTTTCCTGTGAACATAGCCATGCCCTCACCTGGAGGCCCTTGAATGCCTGCCCAGTTACAGGAAGAAAAGAGAAACTCAGAAAACAGATTCAAAAACTCTATCAAGCCACTTCCTAGCAAGGGATCTGTCTCTGCCCTGAGGGCCTATCATGGCATCTATGAGAGTTCGTACCTGGCATCATGTCTTATCACACAGTTGGAGCTAAATAAATGCTGCTGAATAACTAACATACAGAGGAGAAATGTCCATGTTGGCATGGCAACCTTCTAAGTGTTTTCCCATCTAAATTACTTTGGTGTTCAGATATATCAAATTTCAAGACTTAATACTAATTAATCTTATAACAAAATGTTTTTAATAAAAATAGACATATAGGTCACTGAAATAGAGAGTCCTGAAAGAGACCCACATATTTATAGTTTTTGACAAAAGAAAAAGAGCAATTCAGCATTGACTCTTTTCAAACTGATACTGGGAAATTCAATATCCACGTGCAAAAGGAACATTTTCCTCAAAATGAATCAGAGACCTAAATTAAGAGCTAAAACTACACAATTGTTAGATGAAAACATAAATGTAAATCTTTGTGACCTTGGGTTAGGCAAAAATTACTTATATATAGCACCAAGAGCATAAGTGGTAAAAGAAAGCCCAATAATAAAAGGACATACAACCCATTTTAAAATAGGCAAAGATCTGAACAGACATTTTACCAAAGAAGATACAGAAATGGGCAATAAGTGTATGAAAAGAGGCTCAACATCATTAGAGAAATACAAATCACTATCCTATGACATAGCATTTCACATCCATTAGGATAGCTAAAATCAAAAAGAAAGTCAATAAGTACTGGAATTGGAGAAATTAGAACCCTCCCCATGGCTAGGGGAAATATAAAATGATGCAACCACTCTGGAAAACAATTTGGCATTCCCTAAAACGTTACACTGTGTTTACCATATGACCCAGCAATCCCATTCCTAAATAAATACCCAAGAGAAATGAAAATATATGTCCATACAAAGACTTGTATGCTCATGTTTACAGCAGCATGATTCATTAGCAGCCAAAAAGTGGAAACAGTCCAAATGCCACTCAACTGTTAGATGGATAAACCAAATGTGACACATCCACAGGACGGAAACACTATGTGCCAAGAAAAAGGACTGAAGACACACGCTACAACACGGTTGCACCTCAAACACACTGTGCTGACCGGAAGAAGCCAAACTAAAGAACCCATACCGTAGGATTCTATTTTTGTGAAATATCCAGAAAATGTGAATCTTATTGACATAGATAATATATCAGTGGCTGCCTAGGGCTGGGGTTCTTTTTGGGATGGTGGAAATGTTACAAAATTTTGATTGTGGTAATAGCTGCATAATTCAGTAAATTTACTAAAAAATCATTCAATAATTAAACCAATGAATTAAAACCAATGAATTTTGTGTGTAAATATATCTCAAGACAACTTGTTCCTAAAAACATTTGAATCTCAGGGCGCCTGGGTGGCTCAGTTGGTTGAGCGTCTGCCTTCAGCTCAGGTCATGATCCCAGGGTCCAGGGACTGAGCCCCACGCTGGGCTCCCTGCTCAGCAGAGAGTCTGCTTCTCCCTCTGCCTCTGCCCCTCCCCTTGCTAGTGCTCCATCCCTCTCTGTCAAATAAATAAAATCTTTAAAAAAATATTTTAATCATTCTCCCTTTAAGTTATTGAATGGCAGCAATGTTTGCACACGAGAAGTCTGCACTCACCACAACTCAACAAGAATTAATAATAGTGAGCAGAATACAGGGCAGGATGTTAGACTGTTCTAATACATCAGCAAACACAACTGAGATACACTTTTGAAAGCATGACTTGTACTTACTGAAAAACTGTTCCAAATATAATCAATTAATACTTAATTAAACAAAAGGACTGATCAGAATACTAACAAAGCTGGAAAAGCTGGCAACGCCAATGACTATAAAACCTTTAATTTATACCAAAAAGGAGGTGTATATATTAAGAGAGCTAAAAGCAAATGTAATAGTCATAAAGGATTACCTACTAGTCTAGTTAGGAAACCTCTAATTTGAGTGACAGAAGAAACACTTCATCCACTTTATTTTTTTTAATTTATTTTTTTAAGTAGGCTCCACGCCCAACAGGGGGCTTGAACTCACAACCTTGAGATTCACAGTTGTGTGCCCCACCTACTGAGCCAGCCACGCAACCCATCATCCACTTTATATCAGCATTACTCACTGAACTTTTACTTGAAGTGGCATTTGCAATGGGTATATCTTTCATGACGATCTTGACTCAAAGAGGATTATCACATAAATAAAATTTTGCTTTAGTAAAGCAATACACTGATCTGGCCTTTTCAGTACCATTTTGTAAATAAATCAAAGAGAGAAGCTCATTCAGAAAAGTAGCTGTGGCATAAAATTTCATTCATAGAACCACAGCTGGCCTTATGTATAGAAAAGCAAAGTTACTTTCATAAATGGATTCACAGGAAACACAAGTGGCCATATTGTAGAGGCCACTTTTAGGCAAACGGGCTTCAGCGATGGAATGTACAACCCCCTGGCTGAATACAGACAGGCCCAGGAGGCGACCTCAAAATATCCATAGGCCCTAACTGACCAATGGGCTACTTACAACAAGGCATAGTTACCAAAAACAGGGAGAATTCCATACGTGGCCATACTTCCTCATCTTCCCCCTTTAAAAACAACCTTCACCCACTGCCTCCTTGCAGACAGCCTATCTTCTGCTGTCCTGCCCACAACTCCCTTGTGGTGTATTCAGTAAATTTCTATCTCCTTTGTTCTGCCTCAGGTGAATTCCTTTACCTCCCTCACCACCAGCTTCTACAGGATCATGGCCCCACATATGGCGGCCCCCATCCAATGGAGAGACACCCCATTTAGACACCACACACATCTCACCACTAAATGAATATACAAAAAACTTTACCCAAAATACATATGAAACCTTAGCCTCAGATAGAATCAAGAAACTTTTTCCACAAAAACCAGATAGTAAATATTTTTGGCTTTAAGAGTCATATGATGTGACAACATATAAGTGAATCGGAACAGCTGGATTCAACACAATTTTATTTATAAACACCAAATTTTGAATTTCATATAATTTTCAGGTGTCCCAAAATATTATTCTTCTTTTGATTTGTTTTCAATTCTTTAAAAATGTAAAAAAAAAAAAAAAATTCTTACCTCTTAGCTGTACCAAAAAATAGGCTGTGGCCAGATTTGGCCCTGAGGCAGTAGACAGTTTGCAGCCCTCTATGCCCTCCCCGACCAGGAGTTCCCGGTTGAGATGCAAATGTCCTTAGAACTAGCAGTGCATTAATCATTATCAGTCCTTCACTCTTGGAAAGGAGATGAATTATACAACGGCCTTCTCTTTTCATAGCAAATTAAGAGTGGAAAAGACAGTTTTTACAAAGTAACATTAGTTTGGTCTTTTCTAATAAAAGCAGTACGTATCTTTGTAGGAAAACTGGAAAAACAGTTAAGACTAAAGGAGCTATCCTACAGTGGAGAAGAAAAAAAAAGGGTAAATAAACAGGCAAACAGCTCAGTATGTACAAAGGGGGGGAGGTAAAAAGGAGGTAGACAATAAAAACAGAGTTGAGTTCTGTAGGTAACAGTAGCCCATGCCCTTACTGTATACCTCTGATTACCTGGTAGAATTCCTTCAATTCATTTTCTGCCTTCAACTCAAGAGTCTTAAAATTTTCAAATGGGAAAACTGAAAGAGAATATGCTAGAAAAAGAAATGTATGACATAAAAACTGCATCACATAAAAATGAAATAAAGGAAATGGAAGTATTTGACCAGGAAAGCTTTTTAAAAAGGGACAAAACAGTTTCTGCAGGTATTTACAAACTGCCATATACGGTTTCTATCATGGAAGGAAGGGAGGGCCTGGACCAAGACAAGTGGGTGGGAGTTACAGTGAGCAAATTGTAGGTAATGAAAGAAACAGCTCAGTTACAACTCAAGTGGACCAAAAGTATAAGTTGCCCATGAATTACAAAATCAGTGACCCATAAGAAAGGCTGTGAGAAAATATTCCTGCAATGACAACCAAATTAACTAGACCCTGTCCAAATCGGGGGTTCTAATTAATACAAAATTAATTATATTTGCTTAAAAGCAGTCACTTTAAAACTCTCCTGCAGGATTTCCCAAAGGGATGTTAACAGATACTCTTTGATAAAAAGAATCCATGACCAAGTGAATTTGTGAAACACTGAATTAAACGGGTTCTTTATCACAGAAGTTCTCAGTCTTTAATATGCTAATGTATACCGTAAATCTCTTCAACAAGGGAATACTGCTTTCCATACTCCACTGAAAATGGAAACTTTTTTCTTTTTTTTTTTTTTTCCACCAGGACGTCTCACAACACCATCACACTAGGTTCCTGGGGACCCGATTTGAAAAATGCTGCTCCTCTGCAAAAAGTATGTTTTTAGTTCATCTTGTCAACTCTGGAAAATTAATTTTTAAAATCCAGCAAGAAAAGTATTAATCAGAAATTAAGTTGAGAAGACAAAAGTTTGGAATTTAATAACCTGGATTAAACATTAAAATTGCTCTACTAAATACAACGCTCAGTGTTACAAAGAAAACCACAGGCCCAAGATGGAGTCAAATATGCTAGGCCAAGTCACAGAACTAGGACTTTAATACCTAACTGAACTGCAGTTTCAACCTCCCCCACAAATGAAATTTTAACTTATCAGGCATTTTCTGATCAGCGCCAACAAGATAATCTATCACAGGGGCCCTCCCTCTCCACCCCAAAGGAAGATGAGGTAATTTACCTAATAAAACAACCCCTTCCCCACCCTCTTCCCTACCCCAAGCCCCTGGACTTTTCTCCCTAAAGGAAAGCGACCTTGCCTGGAACACTATTTTCTTTTGCTAAGAATTTCCTTGCCTCACTCTCCTTCCTATAAAAACTTTCCATTTTACACAAGTCCTCAGAACTCCCCTCTACTTGCTACATGGGATGCTGCCAATTCATGAACTGCTTAATAAAGCCAATTAGACCTTCAAATTTAATCAGTTGAATTTTTCTTCCTTAACATCAGTAAAATCAAAGTGTTAGCAAACACAGCTTCTTAAGTTTAAGTTTATATAAAATAAAAGTTAAATGCCCAAAATATTTAGGACTGTAAAATTAACATAAGGAAACCTCACGAAAATGAAGTAGAGAGACCAAATAGGGGAGCTCTCACACCCTAATACTCAGGATCAACTGCAGACCCAACAGGAAGAGACACACCTCGCAAGTCAATACTACTGTAGCTCCGGCTTCAGTACCTCAGCTGGAGGAAGAAAAGGTTTCCTCTTCCCACAGCAACAAGCAACAGCCCAGCCAATGAGAAACTGTCACAAAACTCAGCCAATGAAAAGCCAATGTACTTGGAACTCCCAGTTAACTCCAAGGGACTTTGTGAGAGCCCCACCAACTCGCTCCTTTCCACTATAAAATAGTGTTCCTCTCCTTTGTTCTCTGGACTTGCCCAAGGCTTTGCCTATGGTTTTTTTATGTGTCTTACTTATACCATACTGCAAGTCTCTGGTATTCCTTAATAAACCCATTTTTGCTGGTAAAATAACTGGAGTTTTATTTTTTAAGATTAATGGGAACAATAGAAAATTATGAAATAAAAGGATAGGACCCAAACTCATGAACTCAGGACAACAGATCTGTGTAAAGAAACATTTCTACTTGCAGAACTTGTCAGGGCAACTATACGGTATCTTTCTGGTATAACTAACTACATCTAAGAAATGGGATTTACATACCGTTCTTCAAGAATTCAGTCAGTAGTACTGCTTTCTGGAGATTTTAACATCCTGGGGGGCTTTTGTTTGTTGGTTTAAGAACTACTAGACTATGAGAAACAAACTGAGGGCTTCAGAGGGGAGGGGGGGAAATGGGATAGACTGGTGATGGGTGGTAAGGAGGGCACGTCGTATTGCATGATGCACTGGGTGTTATACGCAACTAATGAATCATCGAACTTTACATCAGAAATCAGGGATGTACTGTATGGTGACTAACATAATATAATAAAAAAACATTAAAAAAAAAAAAGAACTGCTAGAAAGCTGCTAATGCTCTTACAGGAGACTG
Organism: Ailuropoda melanoleuca; assembly: GCF_002007445.2. Taxonomy (NCBI): domain Eukaryota; kingdom Metazoa; phylum Chordata; class Mammalia; order Carnivora; family Ursidae; genus Ailuropoda; species Ailuropoda melanoleuca. The sequence goes on from NC_048236.1 coordinate 14,068,253, forward strand.
AAGTGCCAAATTCTCTGCTCAAGCAAACACAAGCTATGCTGTGTTTGGGGCTCTACGGGGCTGTTGCTCTGTGAAGTACTTTATCTAGGCAAACTCAACCAGTGATGTGATGGCTCACAAATCATACAGTTAGCTGCCAAACACTCGCAGCATCTCACCTCAAACTGTCATGCTCATGGAGGAAAAAAAAGGTGTTAGTGTCGGCACTGGCCAGACCATGAAAAAAACATTCCTTTATTTAGAATTCACCATTTAACTGGCATCCACTACTAGAATATTACTATAAAACCACTACAGCTGTACATTTTGGGCAGTGTCCTCTTTGCAATATACAGGCAACAGTAGGACTCAATCCCATAAAAATGCAAACCTCGGGACCACATCTGTCATTGCTATGGAAGACGGGGCAAACCAGAAGCTTTTTGATGATCCTAAAGGACTATAAAGAGGGCGCTATTCTCTGTTTTACAGATGAGGCCAACAAAGGCTTGGAAAAGTCAAGGTCCCATCTCTAGTAAATAGTCAAGGGAAGATGTGAGTCCAAGCAGCTCAGCCCAAAGCCTGTCCTCTCCATGGTCACACTAAAGGGAGAAAAAGGGACAAAGGATGCTATAAAGAGTAAGAATCGGTTAGAAAAACTATGCACCAAGGCAGACTCCAGGCGCACGACCAATTTACTTCCCTGCTGGCCTTCCTACCCACAACTGACTGGTTTTTTTTAATCTGTCTGAAATTCCACCAGAGATTTCCCTTCCAGCAGGATGGCCAGAGCGCTCTGTCATTTATGGGCTGTGGTGAATCAGGTTCCCAACCTAACCCTAACCCTCACTGAGACCAACTGACCTGGGAATCCAAGATGGGACATGAACACTCTGGAACACAGTGCCTTAGGGGGATACATACATGCACTGGGCCCTCGGGTAAAAAAGAGGGTAATTCTAAAGAATGAACAAAGATTCAGAGTGAGATTTAAACTTAAACTTATTAAACTAAACTCTTTCTCCTCTAGTGTATTCTGTCTCCTTGATACCAGGACTTGAGCTCTTAACATCTATAAAATAGAATATGCATTAAATAAGATCTAGTGGACTAGCCTGAGAATAGGACCGGCATTACAACATATTGCAGCTATATAGGGAAATGCAGGCCTCCAAAAATGACTTATAAAAGTCCCCATTCAGATGTTATGGACTCTGTACAGATAAGGTATCAAAAACTGATCTTATAATGAATGCCACGGTCTACCTGAAGTTTATTTGAAAACCAGTAGTGTATTTCCATGACAGTTTTATTAAATGACAAAGAGGAGTACCTGAACAATTTTGATAAGAAATTCTTGAAGCAAACATCACTGTCAGAATATATTAGCACCACAAATCAACAGTTCAGTGCCATCAGGCATTTACTGCAGCATTTTAAGAAGTATGCAACACTTTTCCCAGCTCTAACAATTTCCCTTTGAAGTCACCCCTCTTATCCTTTTCCACGACAGAAATTTCTTCCCTGTTATATTAAGATCAAATGACTCTAGTGTATGCAACAGTTTCCAAACCCCTAGACAAGTCCAACTGGACCCACTGCTACTTCTGACACCCTGACCACTTTCATTATCAAATTCTCTGCAACTCTCATCACTCTCTGATTACCGGCTTCCACCTCCTTTGCTACCTGTCTTGCCCTGTCAGCCCCTTTTACTGCTGAATTCTCCCTCAGATTTGCAGTAACAGCAAACCTTGACTAGGGCCCGGAAACAGGGTTTTCTATCTGAGTCTATCGAAAGGAATATCTCAGACCTACAGAGAAATCTAACTACATCTGCATGGTGGGTTCAGGACATACAACCCCAAAATACGGCACCTTGATACACTGAATATTTTAATCTGAAGGGATTTGAAAAACGGCAAGTGCTGGAAGGATTCTCTGACTCCCCATACCTCCTTTTCACCTGAAGCAGGTCATAAGACCTTCATGTGAGAGGTGCCCTCCCTGTACCTGGAAGAAAAGAACATCCTTATCTCTGAAGACAAAGGGACACTGGAAAAACTGAACAAATAAGCCTCGTTAAGTTTCCCTTCAGTTTATTACCCTTAGCTTATACCCTTTTGTCCTATCACATTTTTCTATGACTTTCCACTTTTCATCAAATTTCATATAAAAACACTAAGGTTTAACCATTTCTTCTGGTCTTTGTTTCCTTATGAAAGCTTCTGTTTCCCAAAACTTTTATTAAATACATTTGTATGCTTTTCTCTTGTTAATCAGTTTTCTGTTATACAGTCCAACTAAGAACATAGAAGGATAGAAGGCAAAGGGTTTTTTTTCCCTCCCCCACATGCAATAAGACCAGAGAATCTACTAATTGTATTAATATTAGAGAATTCCCAAGGTATCTAGCTCCAGGCAATATTCTTAACTAATGAAAATAGATAAGTAGAGCAAAGCTAATTAGTAATTTTAGATAAATAAATTAATCTCATCTATGAATATGAGTAAACTTCCTACCTAGCCACAAGTAGAAAAACTGAATTACAACACAGAGGAAATAACATGAGAAGGGATCAGAACATGGAAAGTCTGGCCCTGCTAATCATGATGGGTTTGGTACCTCAGTTTTTACACCTGTAATGAAATGGATCTTTTTAGCTTTAAAAGGAAGCTAAAAGGAAAGAAGACATTAAGAATTTATTTTTCCTCCAGGTAACTTTTATTTCATTACTATCAAAGCAATCCTTTCACTTCCCCCACCATAGTACTACAGATCTATATTATAAACTGCAGGGACGCGGGTGTTCGTTTGGTTTTACATTCATTCATTAAGCAACAAATTCCTCAGTACTGTCTGAGGAAACAGTCGTGTACCCGACACTATGCTGGGTTCTGGGGATACACTGTTTAATCAGACACAGCTCTGTCCTCATGCAGCTTACAGTCTAGTATCAAATAGCAAACCAAGTGTTCTGCTTTCATCTGCCCACGACAGAATGCATATGCTTCTTCTGATGTCAACGCCTATACAATATGGTTTAAAATGTCAGCACCACTGATCCAAGTGTGTATTTTTTCTTCTACAAAAATGCCTTAGTCAATACTCTTCCTCTAGCTCAAACCACCACCTTCAGGAATGCTGCTTGGCTTTGTATACTTTTATCTATATCTCTAAATTCTTGTAAAGTATATTGATTAGAGAAGAATGCAAATAAAAATTTGTGGTCATAAAAAGAGGCCAAGCCATAACAGCAAAGACTGAAAGTACATAGGGAAATGGCTGAGAGAAATCAGAGCCGAGTAAAAGGCAATGTAACTCAACATACTGCTTTTTTGCCCTACTTCTCTGTCTTCATTTTTTCTTGATCGTCCCTTAATTCTGTGCCTTTCTCTTGTGGCATGATGTGGTGGCGTGACATTGTTTTTCTGTAGAGCCAGAAAGAGTCAGGACTAAAAAGCTCAGTCCTGACAGCTTCCAGCTATTCCATGCTGGGCGGATAACTTAGCCTCCCTCAGCCTCCGTTTCTGCACTGGTAAAAACCGGGGTTAAGTCAGATCATGTATGTTATGAATCCAGTCCAGGATCTGGCACATGGTAAGTAATCAATAAAAGGTAGTAACAGTGATGGAATAATGATGATAATGAATAAAGAAATCAAAAAGGAGAAAAATTACAATTGATCACAAGATGGGAATTAAAATTAAAATCACCTGGTGAAATTACTGAGTAAAATTTTGGTGTTCTTAGTTTGAAAAGGTAGTTCACTACATTCTCGACAAACACTAAAATCACATGTAATTGCCACGTGTAATTGCTTAAATGACTCTCATGGGAGGAAAAAAGTTTGTCTTCTTGTCATAAAAATAACTTTAAGTTCAAAAGTTATTTTGCTATTAATTCATCTTCCATTCTATCCAAATAAACCCCTGATCTGTATTCTCAGAAATGTTAATGTCATCAAAGTCTGTAAAATGGCTATAAAACTGTTACCAGGGCAGATTAAAGAGACATGACAACTAAATGCAACACCTAAACGCACGCTGGCCCCTACCCTGGAATTCACAATATAGTCACATTTCATTCCTTAATGCCTGTGTATAAACTGCAAGACTCTTCCCAAAATGCCAGTTATATTCTGTCACTCTTGTCCTCAAAAACTTTTAAAACCTCGTTGGCTAAACAATCACCTCTGTTTCTTACCTGGCTTCATCATCTATCCATTGTCTACCCAACCTGATCTCCTTCCAGCAAACGCGAGCAATCCAGTACAGCAGACTCCCTGTGCCCCTCCCCGCCGCACCATCCCCTCCTCCTCGGCACCCAGCTTAAGTCAACTTCCCCACCCTGGCACAGTCCCTGACTACTCAGAGCCCCCCAAACCTCCCAAATCTCATCTCTTAAAACCCTTGTTGTTTGCCACCTTGGCACTTTATCCTAGGCTGTCCTGCCTATAATGGTTTAAATGTTTAATGGTTTTACATATGTGTACTTAGTATCTCCGACAAAACAGCTGCATGAGGGCGCCTGGCTGGCTCCGTTGGTAGAGCATGTGACTCTGGATCTCAGGGTCTTGAGTTTAAGCCTCACGTCGCATATAGAACTTACTTTAAAAAAGAAAAAAAATAGCTGCATGAAAAGAGTAGTTCCTAAACTGTACTTCAAATACAGCCCTGATTATACTAAAATTCAATACAGCACAGTTGAAAGCAAACAGTGTTATTATGGGCTTTTTTTCTTGATGAGGAATTTATCACCAAGGTATCATTATTCTTCATGATGAGAAGACGTTCAGAATTTCTCAATGCCAGGCTACTATTCATCTAGATGAAGCCATTTCATACTCTTCCATGTACCTCTTTTGCTATCCTAAAATCGACTACTTCTTCACATTTTTAAATCCTGATTTGCTTCTAAATTCTACAGTCGGCCTTTAACAGACTTTTCCCCAAAAAGCTTTCAACCCTTCCTCTACTACACACACTGTAATCCCTTTACCACAACAGAAATGACTTAAATGTCAAGTCGTATTTGTAGAGAAATCAGACCAATGTCCAAATGTCAAACCCAGCTTCTCCTTCAGCTTTAATCACTCAACTCTAAATTCATCCTTAAGAATTCAAAGTAGTCAAGACAGCAAAAGATCTGTAGTGAGGCAGACTGGGATACATTTTTCACTTCCTCCTTAGACTCCTTTTCCAACTTACGGAAAATTACGTATTTTTCACGGAGTCCTAAAAATTATTAGGTGTATAACTTTGGGAAATTGTGGAACTTATCTGTCCATCAATTTTATCATCTATAACACTGGGATAAAATAGGACCAGTCCATAAGGGTAGCTGTGAGAATTAAATAAACTAAGACATGTGGGGCGCCTGGGTGGCTCAGTCGGTTAAGCGTCTGACTCTTGATTTTGGCTCAGGTCATGATCTCAGGGAACTGGGATTGAGCCCTGCGTCAGGCTCCCTACTCAGCAGGGAGTCTGCCTGTCCCTCTCCCTCTGACCCTGCCCCCTGCTTATGCGTTCACTGGCTCTTTCGCTCTCTCTCAAATGAAAAAATAAAAAATCTTTAAAAAATTAAAAAAGAAATTAAAAAATAAATAAACTAAGACATGAGAGTGACAGATCTTGGCACATGGTTACCTCTCAAGTACTATTAGCAGCTATTACTAACATTGGTATTAATATTATAAAGATCCTAGCATATAGGCTCAATTAAACATAGCTATTATTTTCTAAACCGTATTAAAATATTTTTGGTTATAGCAAATGAAACTTGGATAATTATAATATTTATCCATTTATCTATGACGGGGCTTCTAAAAATGTGGCCTCAGCTTAGCAACATCAGCATTTTGTTTGTTAGAAACACAAATTCCTGGAACTTATTAGAAATGGAAATTTTCAGGCCTCATCCCCAATCTAGTGAATCAGCTCTTGGGGTAAGGCCCATGATCTATTTTAACAAGCCGTCTCTAAGCAAGTCTGATGCAGCTAAAGTTTAAGAACCACTCATATAAACTTAAGGTCTTTAAAATAGACATATTATTTGCAGATTTTAAGAACCAAAAAGCTGCCTTATACTTTCAGAAGATGTATTTTTCATTAGCCCTTTATAAAGTCAACGCCGCATATATTCTCCCATCTCTTCTGTGCCCATAGATGTAAAATCACTCAAGAAGTATGCAATGGTCAAGAGCACAGAGCAAATTAGAGCTTTTTCTCTACTCTCTAAAAGTTATCACTCTGTTCTCAGCTTGGGGATATACATTTCCTTCCAGTCACCAAATCAGAAAATAAAAAACAGTGTGATTGATTCAGGGGAGCCATGAAGTCACTGACTTTAAAATCTGGACAAAGGATATCTAGGCTATGAATAAATGAAGCTTTCCAAAGACAAGATGGAACAGAGTCAGTTGGGTGTCTCCCGTGGTAACCAAGCAGGTAACTATCACATAGGGTGTGGCACAATATTGGAATCCAGGGCCCCTTCCTCTCCAAATGCATTTATGTATCAATAAATTAAAATTCAGATCAAATATCCTATAATATAATGTTAAGGGAAAAATTTACAGTACAGCTAACTGGTACAGAGGAATTTATCACCACTATAACCTGCCAGTTAGATGGACCCAAGGCAAGGAAAGCCCATTATATGGACTTCTTCAGACTCCAAAGTTCTCCTAAAAATTGTTCATTCCCTTAAATTATTCCTCTTCAATACAGCCTCTCAGTCATGGTTCAAGTTCTAATTCTGGGTCTAAGTAAACAATTAAAAGAGAATTTTCTAATCTTTGGTAACTATTGAGGTATTTCAGAAACCAAAGGGCTTCCTTCTTTCTTGTTTTCCCCAGAATAAGGGAAAAGCTAAATCATAGGTACTTCAATCTTAGGTACCATTTCTTTTTTTTTTTTTTTTAATTTTATTTTATTATATTATGTTAATCACCATACAGTACATCCCCAGATTCCGATGAAGTTTGATGCTTCATTAGTTGCGTATAACACCCAGTGCACCATGCAATACGTGCCCTCCTTACTACCCATCACCAGTCTATCCCATTCCCCCACCCCCTCCCCTCTGAAGTCTTCAGTTTGTTTCTCATAGTCCATAGTCTCTCATGTTTCATTCCCCCTTCTGATTACCCCCCTTTTCTTTATCCCTTTCTTCCCCTACCGATCATCCTAGTTCTTATGTTCCATAGATGAGAGAAATCATATGATAATTGTCTTTCTCTGCTTGACTTATTTCACTTAGCATTATCTCCTCCAGTGCCGTCCATGTTGCAGCAAATGTTGAGAATTCGTTCTTTCTGATAGCTGAGTAATATTCCATTGTATATATGGACCACAGCTTCTTAATCCAGTCATCTGTTGAAGGGCATCTCGGCTCCTTCCATGATTTGGCTATTGTGGACAATGCAGCTATGAACATTGGGGTGCATATGGCCCTTCTCTTTACTACGTCTGTATCTTTGGGGTAAACACCCAGTAGTGCAATGGCTGGGTCATAGGGTAGTTCAATTTTTAACTTTTTAAGGGACCTCCACACTGTTTTCCAGAGTGGCTGTACCAACTTGCATTCCCACCAACAATGTAGGAGGGATCCCCTTTCTCCACATCCTCTCCAACAATTGTTGTTTCTTGCCTTGTCTATCTTTGCCATTCTAACTGGCGTAAGGTGGTATCTCAGTGTGGTTTTGATTTGAATTTCCCTGATGGCTAATGATTTTGAACATTTTTTCATGTGTCTGTTAGCCATTTGTATGTCTTCATTGGAAAAGTGTCTGTTCATATCTTCTGCCCATTTTATGATTTGTTTATTTGTTTCTCGTGTATTGAGTTTGAGAAGTTCTTTGTAGATCTTGGATACCAGTCCTTTATCTGTGGTGTCCTTTGCAAATATATTCTCCCATTCCGTGGGCTGTCTCTTAGTTTTTTTGACTGTTTCCTTGGCTGTGCAGAAGCTCTTTATCCTGATAAAGTCCCATAAGTTCATTTTATCTTTTATTTCTCTTGCCTTTGGCGATGTGTCGTGAAAAAGGTTGCTCTGGCCGATGTCATAGAAGTTGTTGCCTATGTTCTCCTCTAGAATTTTGATGGATTCCTGTCTCACATTGAGGTCTTTCATCCATTTGGAGTTTATTTTTGTGTATGGTGTGAGAGAGTGGTCAAGTTTCATTCTTTTGCATGTAGCTGTCCAATTTTCCCAGCACCATTTATTGAAGAGACTGTCTTTTTTCCACCGGATGTTTTTTCCTGCTTTATCAAAGATTAGTTGCCCAAAGAGCCGAGGGTCCATTTCTGGGTTCTCTATTCTGTTCCATTGGTCGATGTGTCTGTTTTTGTGCCAGTACCATGCTGTCTTTGTGATCACAGCTTTGTAGTACAGCTCGAAATCCGGCATTGTGATGCCCCCAGCTTTGTTTTTCCTTTTCAACAGTTCCTTGGAGATTCGGGGCCTTTTCTGGTTCCATACAAATTTAAGGACTATTTGTTCCAGTTCTTTGAAAAATGTCCTCGGTATTTTGATCGGGATAGCATTGAAAGTGTAGATTGCTCTGGGTAGTATGGACATTTTAACTATGTTAATTCTTCCAATCCATGAGCATGGAATATTTTTCCATCTTTTTATGTCTTCCTCAATATCTTTCAAAAGTGATCTATAGTTTCTAGGATATAGGTCCTTTACGTCTCTGGTTAAGTTAATTCCAAGGTAACGTATGGTTTTTGGTGTTATTGTAAATGGGATGGATTCCCTAATTTCTCTTTCTTCAGTCTCGTTATTCGTGTATAGAAATGCAACTGATTTCTGGGCATTGATTTTGTATCCTGCCACCTTACTGAATTGTTCTATAACTTCTAATAGTTTGGGAGTGGATTCCTTTGGGTTTTCCATATAGAGTATCATGTCATCTGCAAAGAGAGACAGTTTGACTTCTTCTTTGCCGATTTGGATACCTTTGATCCCTTTTTGTCTTCTGATTGCTGTTGCAAGGACTTCTAGTACTATGTTGAATAATAGTGGCGAGAGTGGGCATCCTTGTCGTGTTCCTGATCTTAAGGGAAAGGCTTCCAGCTTTTCCCCATTGAGAATAATGCTTGCAGTAGGCTTTTCATAGATGGCTTTTATGAGATTGAGAAATGTACCCTCTATTCCTACACTCTGAAGGGTTTTAATCAGGAAAGGATGCTGTATTTTGTCAAATGCTTTTTCTGCATCAATTGAGAGGATCATATGGTTCTTGAGTCTTTTCTTGTTGATATGATGTATCACATTGATTGATTTGCGAGTGTTGAACCATGCTTGCATCCCAGGTATGAATCCCACTTGGTCATGATGGATAATCCTTTTAATGTACTGTTGGATTCTATTAGCAAGGATCTTGTTGAGGATTTTGGCATCCATATTCATTAGAGAAATCGGTCTGTAATTCTCCTTTTTGAGGGGGTCTTTGCCTGGTTTGGGGATCAAGGTAATATTAGCCTCATAGAATGAGTTTGGTAGCTTTCCTTCTGTTTCTATTTTTTGAAATAGCTTTAGGAGAATAGGTATTATTTCTTCTTTGAATGTTTGGTAGAATTCCCCAGGAAAACCGTCTGGGCCTGGAGTTTTATTATTTGGAAGGTTGTTTATCACTGACTCAATTTCTTCATAGTTAATTGGCCTATTTAAGAAATCTATTTCTTCCTGTTTCAGTCTTGGTAGTTTATAGGTTTCCAGGAAGGCCTCCATCTCTTCCAGATTGTTTAGTTTTTTGGCATATAGCTGTTGATAAAAGTTTCTAATAATCCTTGCAATTTCAATGGTGCTGGTCGTGACCTCTCCCTTTTCAGTCATAATTTTAATAATCTCAGTCCTTTCTCTTTGTTTTTGGACAAGTTTTGCCAGTGGTCTATCAATTTTATGGATTCTCTCAAAGAACCAGCTTCTAGTCCTGTTGATCTGCTCTACTGTGCTTCTGGTTTCTAATTCATTGATTTCTGCTCTAATCTTGGTCAACTCCTTCCTTGTCAGTGGGTTAGGCCTGTCCCTCTGTTGCTGTTCCAGTTTCTTGAGGTGAGAATATAGAAACTGCATTTTAGATTTTTCTATTCTTTTGAGTGAGGCTTGGATGGCTATGTATTTCCCCCTTAGGACTGCCTTTGCAGTATCCCATAGGTTTTGGACCGTTGTGTATTCATTCTCGTTGGTCTCCATAAATTGTTTAATTTGTTTTTTGATTTCCTGGTTTATCGAGTCATTCTTGAGCAGGATGGTTCTTAGCCTCCAAGTGTTTGAGTTTCTTCCAGGTTTTTCCTTGTGGTTGAGTTCCAATTTCAGAGCGTTGTGGTCTGAGAATATGCAGGGGATAATTTCAATCTTTTGGTATTGGCTGAGACCTGTTTTGTGTCCCAGAGCATGATCTATTCTTGAGAATGTTCCATGGGCATTTGAATAGAATGAGTATTCTTTGGTTCTGGGGTGTAGTGTTCTATATATATCTATGAGGTCCAACTCGTCGAGTATGGCATTCAAAGCCTTTGATTCTTTGCTTAGTTTTTGCCAGGGTGTTCTGTCTATTTCTGATAGTGGGGTGTTGAGGTCCCCTACTATTACTGTGTTCTTATCTATATGTCTCTTTATTTTGGTTAAGAGTTGGCTTGTGTATCTTGCTGCTCCCCTGTTGGGGGCATATATATTAATAATTGTCATATCCACTTGTTGAATACTTCCTTTAAGAATAATATAGTGCCCTTCTGTATCTCTCTCTATGGCCTCTAGTTTAAAATCCAGTCTATCTGATATGAGAATTGCTACTCCAGCTTTCTTTTGAGGTCCATTTGCGTGGAAGATGGTACTCCATCCCCTTACTCTAAGTCTGAATGCATCTTTGGGTTCAAAATGAGTCTCTTGTAGACAGCAAATGGATGGGTCATGTCTTTTTATCCAATCTGCAACCCTGTGGCGTTTTATGGGAGAGTTTAAGCCATTTAGATTGATAGAGATTATTGACAGATATGATTTTAATGATGCCATTTCTCTTTAAAGTCTTTGTATCGGTTGTGACTTGCTGCTCTGTATCACTCTTGGGGCCTTTTTACCTTTATAGAGCCCCCCTTAATATCTCCTGTAGGGCTGGTTTCGTGGTTACGAAATTGGTTAATGATTGGCGATTTTGGAACGTCTTTATTTCTCCATCAATTCTGAATGACAGCTTTGCTGGATAAAGGATCCTTGGCTGCATGTTTTTCTCTGAAAGAGCTTTAAAAATGCCCCCCCAAGCCTTTCTCTCATTCCAGGTCTCTGTAGACAGGTCTGACGTAATCCTGATACCTTTGCCTTGGTACGTGAGAAATTTCTTTGCCCTGGCCGCTTTCAATACTGTATCCTTGGATCTAATATTTGCGAATTGCACTATGACATGCCGTGGCGTAGGTTTGTCCTGGTTGAGCTTGGATGGGGTCCTCTCTGCCTCTTGGACACGAATGCTTGTTTCCCTTGCTAGATTAGGGAAGTTTTCAGCTACAATTTGTTCAAATATCTCTTCTAGACCTCTGTTTTTCTCCACCCCTTCAGGGATGCCGATGATTCTGACATTGGATCGTTTCATAGAGTCAGTAATCTCCCGTAATCTACATTCGTGGGCGTGGATTTTTTTAAGACCAGCTTCTATTTTCGTTTTTTCTTCTACTAACCCATCCTCCAATTCGCTAACGCGTTCCTCTGCCTCGGTGACCCTGGCCGTCAGAGCCTCTAGTTTTGACTGCATTTGGCTCATAGAATTTTTAATTTCTGTCAGATTCGCTCTCATTTCTGCCCTTAGGGATTCTATATTCTCAGCAACGCTTTCTCTGATGCTTTTTTCAAGTTTACTCATCATCTTGACCATTGTTGCTCTGAATTCCATTTCTGATAATTGGGATACATCCATATGTATTAATTCTGTGGCCGAGGCCAATTCTGTGGCAGAGGCCACAGACTCATTATCTTTTCTTTGCTGGGGGGGACTTCTCCTTCTCGTCATTCTGATGAAGAGAGATTGCAGGGTTGTCCAGAGCCCAAGTGTTGACTGGGACCCAGGCCGTGCGCCCTTGTTTTATAGAGATCTTAGGGATGTGGGCTTCTTCCTTAAAGAGTTTATTTATTTATTTGAGAGAGAGAGAGACAGTCAGCAAGAAAGGGAACCCAAGCAGAGGAGTGGGAGAGGAAGAAGCAGGTTCCCGGTGGAGAAGCCCGATGAAGGACTCCTTACGGAGCGTTGTGATCACACCCTAATCCGAAGACAGGTGCTTGGTGACTGCGCCACTCAGGCGCTCCGGGTTGTGGGCTTCTTGATTTTTCAGCCTGCCTTCTGGGGGAGGGGCCTGCCTGCAGGTACTCAGAAAACCCTGTTTGGGTAGAGTCTCTGTGTCCCTTGCGAGGGGGGATGGGGATGGGCACCCTGTGAGCCGGTATTTCCGGGCTTTTGTTCTCTGGCGGCTTTCCCTGGCGGTTTGCTATGCCTCTTCTGAGAGAGCAGCAGCGGCTGAAATTCAGCCTCTGTCTCAGAACAGAGGGATCGCGGATCGTTCTCCACTGATGTTCTGGCCACTTTAACTCTGTTTCTGTTGGTGCTGCTCAACCCTGCAGCATCCCGGGCTGTGCGCCCCACACCCGGCGTCCCAGCCCTCACTTCCAGGGCCGGCACGTCTCTGTCCTTTGTGTTTCCAACCCCGCCCGCCGCCAGCCGCCCCGCGCGGGCTCCCGGAGCTCCCCGTCTCAGTCTGGTGTCTCACGGGTGCTGACCGCGAGTCCGCCTGCTCCCCCGTGCAGGTGGCCCTCCAGCCGCCAGCCGCCCCGCGGACGCTCCCGGAGCTCCCGGTCTCAGCCTCGATCCAGTGAGCACACCGGAGCTCCGGAGCTCCGTGAGATGCTTGGTGGTGCACGCTCCCGGCTCACGGACTCAGTCTGCCGTTTCCAGAGTGCGGGTCCGCGGTCCGCCCGCTCCCCGGTGCAGGTGGCCCGCCAGCCGCCCTGCGCGCGCTCCTGGAGCTCGCGTTCTAAGTCTGTTGTCTCGCGGGTGCCGTCCGCGAGTCCGCCTGCTCCCCCGTGCAGGTGGCCCGCCAACCGCCAGCCGTCCCGCGTGCGCTCCCGGAGCTCCCTTCTCAGCCTGCTGTCTCAAGCGTGCGGGTCCGCGGTCTGTCCGCTCCCCCTTGCAGGTGGCTACCGCTTCCCGGCGCCCTGACACGGCGGCTCCCTCCCCCTTCTGTTTAGCTTCCGATATCTGTGCGCGGTTTCACGGCTCCCCGCTTCGTACCTCGATACTCAGCGCTGGAGATGTTCATTTGTAGAGATCCAGATGTATCTTCCTGCGTCTCAGGCTGATTCCGTGGATATTCCTGCTGGTCTGGTACCTATCCAGCTCAACTCCGGGGACCGGCTGAAAAAGGGGTCCCCTACTCCTCCGCCATCTTAACCTCCCTCCTTAGGTACCATTTCTTACACTACCGTCTTGCTGATTTCTAAACAGCGAGAAGGAATTGCATGTGACGAATAACAACGAAACTAAATAATGATATAAGGCCCTCTCTTTATAAAGTTCCATAGGTAGAATGGACATTAAAAAAAATACTGTAATAAAAGACTGTCACCAATTTTATGTCTTAGAACAATTCTCTGGGTAAAATTTACCAAACTGAAGTCATAAACATTTTTGATAACCACCAGCTCATGGTTTTTAATACCATAATTAAAATTATGCTAAAGAATAATACATAAATGTTACCAGCACCAATAATTTACCTAAATATCCAATTTGCAAGGTAAGCAATCCAGTCTACTCAGTGTGTGAAGAGACTTGCAAAGGGAGCAGACTTGAATGTGTCAACTGGACTCTATTATTAAAGTATTCTGAAGAATGATGCATCCAAAGGAAAACACTCTTGCCAACACAGTCAGTTTAAGGACAGGCTTAGTCCTACAACTGAAATACCAGAACACTAATATTTAAATACATTTAGAAAAATGCCAGAGGCATCTGTTCACCCGCAAATGTAAGTTTTAATTAAGCAATCTGTTTACCTTAAACAAATGTAATTTTAGCTCTGGTGAATATAAAATAAGGCTATATTGTTTTTTTAATATAGTTTTTCTCCCCCCAAAAAAATTTTCCCCCAAATATTGTAAGGAAAAAAGTGTTTACACATATGGATGTAACAGTAACTTAAGCAGTCATTTCAAAGCTCCGCAACGTTTACTTTTCTCAGTCATATAAACTTGTAAAAAACTGACCATGCCAAAATCATCCCCTAAGCACTGGTTTATGCTATTCTGCAGCTGCATAAACCATGACTTCCTAAATCACAGGGAGTAATTGGTGAGTAGTTAAAACTACAGGTAGAGAAAAGTAAACAACCTCAGAGCCAAGGGGAACCCGTTGGCAGATCCGCAACCCGTCACAGTGCACAGGGAAACCAAACACTGGACACAGCCCCTTGTTCTAATTCATATTCTCATCTCATGCAGTTCTACCAGTACAGTTCTCCCTTCTGTAAAGGAAGGAAGCAGACTGGAGGATGTTTCCACATCCTCCACATGCCCTCCAGCTGTGAATATAAGTGCAACTACAACTGAGGAATAAAAATGGCCAACCTTTCACAAGTATGGTGGGCCTTCACTGACTCCCTTTCTGCAAGGAGAGTGTGTGGAAGAAGAGGAAAAAAGAGGAATAAAAAAGACCTTTGGCCCCAAGGTCAATCCATAAATGACTGGGGAGCAGTGTATAGAGAGGAGAGGAGGGTATGGCTAACAGGATGACCTCAAATAAGTAATTCTTCAGTGTCCCAGTAGGACTCTAAGGCAAGAAGGCAACAGGCCAATCTATCACCTCAAAAGATTATGAACCTAAATCCCAGCTGTTTCTACTGAAACGGAAGGTACTGGGGCCTCAGTCCATTAAGCATCTGCCTTCGGCTCAAGTCATGATCTCAGGGTCCTGGGATCAAGCCCTGCATCTGGCTTCTTGCTTGCAGGGAACCTGCTTCTCCCTCTCCTCCCTACTCGTGCTCTCTCTTGCTCTCTCTCTCTCTCTCTCCTTCTCAAATAATAAATAAAATCTTTAAAAAAATAAATAAAAGGGAAAGTACTTGAGGTAAGAAAAGGGATTTGGATGAGGGAGTTAGAAGGGTTCCAGAGGCAACTTACACAATGGGTCACTTAACATACTTTATGCTTCAATGGATTATCTCCTTTATGTCCTCACACTAACCTATCACTGCCACCATTTTACAGATGAGAGCCTAAGAAGGTTAAGGTCACACAAATAATAAACTGTAAGGCCTGGACGCAACCCGGTCTGACCTCTTGTTGCTTCCCATCTTTGGCTCACATTGCCACAGACTAGTAACTTTGAAGGAGCTGTTCTTCTTTCAAAGATAATTTGCTCTAACTTAGCAAAATATATCACTTATAAAATGAAAAGAAAAAACTCAGCGAAGTCAAATCTGTTCGGGGACTAAACCTCTCAATTGCCTCACTGCCCAAAACAGCAGAACTACCAAGAACAGTTCTCCCTGGAGACAAAACTGTGCTGGAGAGAACAGGGTAAAATAATTACATAATATTAAATTAAAATAAATAAATAATAATTTAGAAAGGGCAAAATTTCTAAGAATTATTTCAGAAGATGGGGAACACATCCCTAGCTGGGGTCAGCACTCCCCAGCAGCTGAGCCAAGGGCAGAGTCTCCAGACCCTAAACCCCACAGGGCCATCCTAAGGCACAACTCCGGGGCTGTGTAAGAGTACCCTTAGTGCACAAGACAGCCATTCCTCCCCTCTTTTTCCCTTTTAACCTCCTCCCTCACCTCTTCTTCTCTCTTTTCTTCTAGAACTCCCCTTATCCCCCTCCCTTACCCATGGTTTAAGGACTACTTGTGACTACAGTTAAAACTGATGAAATATAAAGAAGACACATAGAATTATCCAATTATCTAAATGATTTTATTCCCATTTTTTTCTCTCCTTACCCATTTTCATTTTATTGACTCATTTGTCATGTCCATCCTTTCCTACAATCCCATTTTATTAAATACTCTTCCAATAACATACCTCTCATTCATTGAAAAGGAATACGGTAAGGCAAAAAAGATATGGGACCTGCTTCTCTCCTTTCCCTGTTTCTCCCTTGAAGATGTTCAATATTTCAAGCAAGGAACATAAGAAAGTCAATACAGAGAAAACATTACTTTCTAATATTAATTTGTTTACTTAAAATTCACATACTCATATTTCCCACTAATTGGACCAAATGGATGCCTAAAGGGAAAAAGTCGAGCTTTTTTTTTTTTTTTTTTTAGTGAGACTAAAGAAGCTGACTACGTAGTGCAACATTCCTTTTACCATCATTTGAATGAAACATGGAAAAGATCACATGAAGGCTGCCCTTTCTCTGGTTAACTAGTAACAACACAAACCTTAATGGCCCGGTGCCTCTCAATGTTTTAGGGTATTTATTTTTCTTCACTTGAGCTTAAAGCTATAACTTCTAGACCTAAAAGAATGAAAGATTAAAAAACTATGTTCTCACGTATTTGAGTTTTGTGCCAGAAATTTGGGGGCACGATTTTTAAGATTAGAAAGGAAGACTACTTTGGGCTGATGCTAGAGCAAAACAGAACAAGAACAGAAGCAACTGACAGTGGGAGTCAGCCAAGCCTGTACTGTCTAGCTTTTCCCCACTCCCTACAGTGACTCCTCATTTAATAAGCGTTAAATTCTGACCCTATGACGTACTTCAAGAAACAAATAAGCGAATTTGACTGCAACCCTAATCAGCTGGACTGGTATCTATGCAATGGCTGTTGTGCATAAAAGAACATATTTTCCCAATTCTTACTTACAGAAGGCAGCAGAAGTAAGCCTTAAATCTTGAGAGCTGTCATTTTATCAAAAAAAAAAAAAAAACAGTCACATATTCCAGGTAAATCAGGCTTTGAACCCTTGCTGTCTGATTCTGAAGGCTATGTGTGTATAACCACTAAATTAGACCACAATGGGTAGTTGCTAGAAGAATTAAATGATTTAATTATGCAATGTATATTACACACAGTGAGAATACTCTTGCCAGGCACTGTGATGAATAATGTAGCCTTTGTCCTCAAGTAGCTCAGCGTTTGGGCAATTTTAGCAAAGGAAGTCTCCTTTTACTCAACCATTCAGTGTATGAACTACTCATAAGATGAATGGCCCATTCCAACATGCCTGGCACACAGTGCTGCGGTTCCTAGGGGGGTCACCTCATTTGTGTTTCTACTTCTCTCTGGTGTCCCCTGCTAACAGTTTTAATTTGATTATCAACCTGGAACCATAGCAGTTATGCTCCAGGAGATGTGGGGCAACCCGCTGAGCCTACCAACGTATCGACCTCAAGACAGCCACAGCTACAAGATTGCTAGGGCATCAGCCTCCAAAGGGGAACATCTTCATCAAAAACTCTGCTTCCTTTGGATTCACCTCAGAAATGGGGAACTCCCATCAGAGCCTTCCACTCCAAAGTTCCATACCATAAACATCAGCCCATCTCTGCCCTATGCTGTGGAAGAGTCCCACTCACAATATGTGCGCGATGAGACAAAAGCTTGGAAGAGTGGAGGTAAACTGCTGGTCTCCTTCATTAGTATTCACAATATATTTCCCCACAAAATCATCATAAAGCACAGTGTCTCAAACTTTTATCTCTTGCCAAAACACCAAAGGATTCAGCTCCCAGCAGTAACAGAAGCTCCCTACAGAAATGATTCTCAGTTGGAGAGTGGGTGACATGGCCTGCCTGAAGGATACGTCGGAATTGGGGAAAAGGATTTTGTCAATGGGTAGTGAGAGAGGGGACTAAAACATCCCTCAGGTGATTTTGATATGCCCCGTGAAATGAGAATCACTTTTACAGAAGGCTATTGGATGCTATTACATTATTGGTGCTACTTTGCTACATGATGCATTCAATAGGATTTGTGAGTAGCTTAGGAATATAACCATATTTAAAATAATGTTTCTTGGGGCGCCTGGGTGGCACAGCGGTTAAGCATCTGCCTTCGGCTCAGGGCGTGATCCCGGCATTATGGGATCGAGCCCCACATCCGGCTCCTCTGCTGGGAGCCTGCTTCTTCCTCTCCCACTCCCCCTGCCTGTGTTCCCTCTCTCGCTGGCTGCCTCTATCTCTGTCGAATAAATAAATAAAATCTTTAAAAATAAAATAAAATAAAAATGTTTCTTTGTGAGAAAATTCTAAGTCCCAAGGACCAGACATTAAAACATTCCCTGTTTCCAACTTTAGGACTATCCATAAGAGGGGGGGAAATGTGATTAACAGTTCATTGTGAAGTCATACAGGTGCTTTAGCTGAGGTTTATAAAAGGGCTTCAGTGGGATCCAATAACTCCATGAAATTGTATGCAAATTTTGTGTGCATGTGTATTTTTCTGGAGAGCTTATATCAGATCCTCAAAGTGTCCCAGAGCACAGAAATAAGTATTAATTTAATATTAATTTCAGAACCACGACTATTTACTACACAGAGAAATGTACACATAAGCAGGAATATCTGGGTCATACCAAGTACAAGAAGTTAAAGACCTCTAGACTTCTGTCTCTATAATCCACCTTTATTCTCACATAACCCTCTGCCATCCACATAAAGCCAATGCCAGAACTTGGTTTGAATCTTGAGAGAGAAAAATATCTTACTGAGTACTGAAGTTCTCCTATGCCCTACCACATAAATATTTACATACTTCTTAAACAGCCGAGATTTTTTTCAGAGTCCAATAATAATAGGTTTTAACTGATGTCACAGAATGCACTGTAATCATTGTGTACTTACCTTCTCACCTTCACCATTACCCACAGGCCACACACCAGATAATTACAGATAACTAAAATGCACATCAAATGCTCTAGAATTGAAACTTTCGATTTGATATTGAAAAGCTATGCTTCAGAGCTAGACAATCAATTCCTGCACAATAAATTAAAAGCATGCTAAACAATTCCAAGATGTGAAAATAATATTAACTGACCTTCATGAGATGCTGATTTATCCATTTTGTAAACGTTTTCTTTTGAACTTTGTCCCGTTCATCTGGAAGGGGAAAAAAAGATATAAAATGAAGTTGGTAAAATCTACAAAGAGGAGACTTTAGCTGTGATTATGCATATAAATAAAAATAAGGTATTCAAAAAATACTATTTAGTACATTTGGATTTTCCTGTTAAATTTTGGCAACTTACAGCTCTCTGTAAGAAAGTTAGAGAGCCACCTGTCAAACTGGTCTCTTCCCAGTGTTGCATTTAGCAACATTACTCCATTAAACAAACCCCTCTGCTCATTCTGTTGCATAAACTCCATCACAACTACCACTCCTAGGAAGTTGTCTGACAAAAACCTTACTAGCTTCAGGTGAGCCCTTGCACTAAACTTCCCTACGCACTTGACCACATATTACATCGCATTTGGTCTTCCAACTGAAAGAGGGAAGGTAGCTAGTGCCATTCTCATCTTACGGAAGAAGAAACCAAGACTTGGAGGGGTTAAAACACTTGTCCACAACTATTTAGCAGAACATTTAATAGCCGTGATAAAAGGCAGGACTTACATTCAGGTCCTTTGGCTGCAGTAAACTCTGGTTTAAGGACTAACCACGCTGCTTCTTTTCTAGACTCCAAGTTTTGAATTGTCCGGTAAAAAAGAAACATCCCAACTATCTCCTCACTACAGACAGCTGATACTGCCCTGGTTCCCACAGACATGGTACACAGAAGAGTGAGGGAAGGCCTCTTATGATTTAAGGAGAAAGAGTATTAGAATGTTTTGGTTCATCACGTCATTATTTCAAAAGAAAACCAGAACCTTCCGACATTTAGAACTGACATTCACAACTATACTACTTCCTCCTCACTGGTTCTAGCTCTTATTCCCCGTCTTCCTCCTTTCTGCATCTAGGATAGTGCTTTCTTCTTCCTTGGTGGTCTTTTTCCTTCCCTACCACAGTTTGAAATTCTCCATCCATTTCCTAGGCGTATAGGCTATGTCTTACTCTCTCCCTCCTCATTCTTCATCCCTGAGTGCCCTTAAACTATTTTAATGGAAATGAAGTTCCTTTGAAAATGTTTGTTCTATTTATTAAAGGTATTTATGGACATTGTTAAGGAGCTTGGATTCAGATGGCTGTACAGCAACACCCTGAACTCACCTTCTATAGACAAACCAAATCTACAGCCACATGTGAATGAATTCCCTCCGATAAAGACCTGAAAACTAGCTGAACGTCTCCTCTACAACAAAGGACCAAAAAAAACAACAACAACAACAACAAAAAAAAAAAAAAAAAAAAAAAAAAAAAAAAAAAAAAAAAAAAAAAAAACACAGGTAGGAGACAGGTAGGAAAGGCAGAGACATGGTCTCACCAAAAGCCCTACCCCCGGTGCAGTGACCCACAACTGGCAGGAATCTCACAAATGTGCTGCATGTCCCTGAGGAGCAAGGTATTTGTGCCCCACATCAGGCATCACAGCCCTTGGAACTGCACCAGAGAGATGGGCCCCCTAAACATCTGACTTTGCAAAACAACAGGCTTACATCCAAGAGACCCAAAAGGCCATGTGGGAAGGAGAAAGTCCACTCTTAAAGGGCTCACACAGACTCACTCACCCAGAATCCAGCACAAAAGCAGCAGTTTAAGAAGCACCTAGACCACATGAGAAGGAAATTCATGAGCTAATCTTAAAGCTTCTACTGGAGGTGCAAGGGCACCACCCCCTCCTTCTCCCACAGTCCCACTTCAGCCAGTAGGCGGCCTTGTACCACCCTGGGCTGCCCCCAAGCACTACTGAAGGTGATGGGCTTGCTTCAGCCCTAGGCTCTGCATGGACTCTACTGAAGCCAGCAGGCACACGCAGTCCACAAAGGGGTGACCCCTGAAGCTCTTGTCCCTGGTGGCCAGGGTGGGCTGTGTTGCTGGGCTCCATGGAACTGAAACAATAGAAGTGATATTTCTTGGCAAGCTACCGCTCCCAGGGCACAGCACAAACATTAGACTGAAACACACCCCCAGTATGCCTGTGGAAAAGGCCTATTTGCTTGTCTTGGAGCATTAGCCAAAGGGGCAGGCTTCAGGTTTACCATACATCTAGAAACCACGAAGGAGCTCTCAGAAAACATAGGCAAGAGGATGCCACCTTTGTACTTTCCCTCAGCCTCACTACAGCTTGCAGGTACTTCCCAGAAAGAGCTTATACATTCATCTGGAGCCCTGATTTTTCAACTGTTGCCAAGAAGACATCGTCTGCAGGCCCAGGAGAGGTTATGACTATGGTCCCACAGGACTGTATACATTTGCATTCTTTAAAAGGTGCTGCCTGAGGGTCTGGTTTCCAATCAGCCAGAAAATAAATGCTGACTGAGATCCCTTCCTTTGGAACACTGTCAGGGTTTGGCACAATCTCAACAACTGGGACCTCTCAAGGATAAAGCAGGCTGCTTAAACAATCACAAAAGTTTGAGAGACAACCAAGAGCTAGGGCAAGGTTGAATGATAAGGTCCATCGCCTACACAATACCATTCCTTCAAAACAGGGAGAGGTAGGTGATTTGCCTGATACACAGAAATGAACATAGAGAGACAAGCAAAATGAGGGAACCCAGGAATATGTTCCAAGCAAAAGAACAAGATAAGACCCCACGAAAAAACCTTAATGAAATGGAGATAAGTAACTTACCCGATAAAGAGTTCAAGTAATGGTCATTAAGATACTCACAGAACTTGAGAGAAGAATGGATGAACTTCAACAGAGATAGAAAATATTAAGAAAGTACTAAAAAGAAGTCACAGAGCTGAAGAATAAAATAACTGAACTGAAAAATACATCAGAATGGCTCAACAACAAACTAGATGAACCAGAAGAACAGATCATCCTGGAAGACAGGGCAGTGGAACCCACCCGAACACAGCAGCAAAAAGAAAAAAAGAATTTTAAAAAGTGAAGACAGCTTACGAGACCCATAAAACAACATCAAGCAGAATAATATTTACATTACAGAAATCCCAGAAGGAGAAGAAAAAGAATGAGAAAAAGGGACAAAAAACTTTTTTGAAGAAATAATGGCTGAACGTTTCCTTAACCTAAAAAAGGAAGGAGACATCCAGGTCCAGGAAGCACAGAAAGTTCCAAATAAGAAGAACCCAGAGACCCACACCAAGAGACACAGTAATTAAAATGTCAAAAGTTAAAGCAAAAGAAAGAATCTTAAAAGCAGCAAGAGAAAAACCACTTGCTATATAAAAGGGAAGCCCTATAAGACTATAAGCTGATTTTTCAGAAGAAATTTTGAAGGTCAGAAGAAAGTGGCATGATATATTAAAAATATTGAAAGGAAAACATTTCCAAAGAAGAATACTCTACCCAGCAAGTTTATCATTCAGAATTGAAAGAGAAATAAAGAGTTTTCCAGACAAGTAAAAGCTAAAGGTATTCATCACCACTAAACTAGCCTTCCAAGAAATGTTACAGAAACTTCTTCAAGCTGAAAAGAAAGGGCACTAACTAATAACAAGAAAACATATGTTTACATTAAGTAAAAACTGCACTGGGAAGGCAAATATAAAGGTAGTGGATTAACCATTTGTAAATCTAGTGTGAAGGTTAAAAGACAAAAGTAGTAAAATTAACTATAACAGTAAGTTAAGGGGTAAACAAAATAAAACTATGTAAGATATGATATCAAAAGCATAAAACATGAGGGTGGAGGCAAAGTAGAAAGTAGTTTTTAGAATGTGCTGAAACTCAACTTACTATCAACTTAAAATAGAATGTTACATACAAAGAACGAGACAGATGAATCTCCAGTAACCACAAAGCAAAAACTTATAGTAGATACATAAAAGATAATGAGAAAGGAAACGAAACCTAACACTAAAAAAAGTTATCAAATTACAATGGAAGAAAGCAAAAGAAGAAGAAAGGAACAGAGAGGAACTACAAAATTAACCAGAAAACACTTAACAAAATGACATTAAATACATACCTCTCAATAACTGCTTTATTTTCTTTAACATTTTATTTTTAAGTACTCTCTACTCCCAACATGGGGCTCAAACTCACAACCACAAGATCAAGAGTTGCATGCTCTACCAACTGAGCCAGCCAGGTGCCCCAGTAAATGCTTTAAATGTAAATGGACTAAATTCTTCAATCAAAAGACACAGATTGGCTTTAAAAAAAAAAAAAAGACATCTATATATTGCATATAAGAGACTCACTTCAGATCTAAGGACACACACAGACTGAAAGTGAACGGATAAAAAACATACTGTACGCAAACTGAAATGAAAAGAATGCTGCTATGGCTACACTTATATCAGCCAAACTAGACTTTATAACAAAGACTGCGTAAAAGACAAAGAAGGACATTACATAACAATAAAAAGGTCAATCCAACAAGAGGATTTAACAGTTGTAAATATTTATGCACTCTAAATATATGAAGCAAATATTAACAAGACCTAAGGGAGAAATCAACAGCAATACAATAATATTATGGTACTTTAACCACCCATTTATAGCAATGGATAGATCATCCAGACAAAAAATTAATAAGGAAACATTGGCCTTAAATGATACATTTTACCAGATGGACTTAATACATGTATACAGAATAGTCTATCTAAAAGCAGCAGAATACACATTCTTCTCAATTACACGTGGAACATTCTCCAGGACAGATCAAATGTTAGACCAAAAAACAAGTCTCAACAAACTTAAGAAGATTAAAATCATATCAAGCATCTTCTCTAACCACAGTGGTATGAAACTGGAAATTAATTACAGGAACAAAAATCACAAATACATGGAGATTAAACAACATGCTACTGAACAACCAATAGGTCAACAAAAAAATCAAAGGAGTAATTAAAAAATGTCTTGGGACAAATGAAAATGTAAATACAACAGTCCAAAATCTATGGGATACAGAAAAAGCAGTTCTAAGCAGAAAGTTCACAGCAATACAGGCCTGCCTTAGGAAACAAGCAAAATTTTAAATAAACAATCCAACTTCACACCTAAAGTAACTAGAAAATAAGAACAAACAAAGCCCAAAGTTAGTAAAAGGAAGGAAATAATAAAGATCAGAGTGGAGAATAGTTCCTTAACTTATAATGGGGTTA
This sequence comes from Ailuropoda melanoleuca, assembly GCF_002007445.2. Lineage (NCBI taxonomy): Eukaryota > Metazoa > Chordata > Mammalia > Carnivora > Ursidae > Ailuropoda > Ailuropoda melanoleuca. The sequence goes on from NC_048236.1 coordinate 14,092,421, forward strand.
TGTCTCAATAACCTCATCAGAGATTGAAAATATCATAGATTGATAATGTATATATTACAACAAACCAACAGAACATCACAGCTTGGCCTAGACTACCTTAAACATGCTCAGAACACTTACACTGGCCTACAGTTGGGCAAAATCACTAACACAAATCCTATTTTATAATAAAGTGTTGATTCATCATGTAACTTATTGAATACTATATTGAAAATGAAAAACATAATGGTTTTATGGGTACGGAATGGTTGTAACTATACCTGTGTCATCACATGCCTGACTGGGAGCTGCAACTGACACTGCCTAGCATCATGAAAGAGTATTATACCACATATCAGGGGCAAAAAAAAAAAAAGAAAAAAAAAGAAAATTCAAAGTACAGTTCCTACTGAATGCATCACCTTCACACTATAGTAAGTCAAAAAATCTAATTTAAACCACAAGTTAGGGACCATCTGTAAATGAAATAGAGACTAAAAAAAAAACAATAAAAAAGATCAATCAATGAAGCAAAGAACTGGTTCTTTGAAAAGATAAAATTCACAAGCTTTTACCTAGACTCACCAAGAAGAAGGGAGCTTAAATAAATAAAATTGGAAATGAAAGAAAAGTTATAACTAATACCAAAGAAATACAAAGGGTCATTAAGAAACTACTACGAACAAATTACACACCCACAAATTAAACCTAGGATGGATAAATTCCCAGAAACATACAATTTTCCAAGATCAAATCATGAAGAAACAGAAAATGTGAATAGATCAATTACTAGTAAGGAGATTGAATCAGTAATCAAAAAACTCCCAACCAAAAAAGTCTAAGAGCACACAGCTTTTTACTGTTGAGTATGATGTTAGCTATGAGCTTGGTATATATGGCCTTTATTATGTTGAGCTATGTTCCTTTTACACCTACTTTATTGAGTTTTTATCATAACGGATGTTGAAATTTGTCAAGTGCTTTTTTTCATCTATTGATAATATAATTTTTATCCTTCATTTTGTTAATGTAGCGTATCATTTTGATTGATTTGTGAATATCAAATCACCCAGAACAAATCCCACTTGATTATGATGTATGACCCTTTAAATTTACTGTTGAATTTGGTTCACAAATATTTTGTTGAAGATTTTTGCAACTATGTTCATCAGGGACATTGGCCGATAATTTTCTTTTCTGTGGTGTCCTGGTCTGGTTTTGATATCAAAGTAATGCTAGCCTTGTAAAATGAGTTTGGAAATGTTCCCTCCTCTTCAGTTTTTTTTTTTTTTGAAACAATTTGAGGATAGCTATTAAATCTTTGAATGTTTGATAGAATTCACAGATGGCCAAAAGCGCATGAAAAGATGTTCAACAACACTAATTATCTGGGAAATGCAAATCAAAACCACAACGAGATATCACTGCACACCTGTTAAAACGGCTGTTATCAAAAAGTCAAGAAATAACAAGTGCTGGCAAGAACATGGATAAAAGGGAACCCTCATACCCTGTTGGTAGGAATATAAATTGGTACAGCCACTATAGAAAACAGTATGGATATTCCTCAAAAAATTAAAAATGGAACTACCATAGGGTATTTGATCCAGATATTGGACTTCTAGGTATTTGCCCAGAGAAAACAAAAACACTAATTCCCAATGTAAAATCTCTAGGCACAAGTCTCCCCAAGAACAATGATATCAAATAATTGTTAACCAACATTATCATCCACAAAATACGTATTAATTCCTCTGTTGTCCCCTTTGGGGTATCATCTATACCTTACTCACCTTTGCCTACCCCACAGAAGATGTTATAGTGCTTTTATGCACTTAACAAATAAATACCTATAATGTGAATTAATTATGCTTCAAAAAGGACAACTGACTCTATAGAGGTAGATATACTACTATTATCTCTTAAAGCAATAATAGCATCTTAAACACCTTTGAGCCTTGCCATTCCTAAAGAGTTCAAAATGAACCTAAATTACTAGTACATAAGGCAAGAACAAAGAATAAGAAGCAACCTACTAGTCCTATTTACTGATAAAATGTAGATTCCATGCATCCCTCATTTACTCATTCATTCCCACATCTATCAGGCCGTATGATGCGCCCAGTGCCACAGTGGTACTGGGACCACCATGCTGGCAGAAAGTGTACCGGCCCTTGCTTTCCAGAGTTCATCATCTAGAGAGGGCACCTGACATGAAGACAGTGTGATAAGCATGCCAACTGAGCAAGCGATGCAACATTCACCATGTAAGCAAGCACAAATGAGAGAAAGACCAACCCTGCTCAGGGCAGTCAAATGGAACCTGGAGGAGAATAAGTAGATTAGCAAGACAGAAACCAGCCCCGTGTTAAAACCCAAGTGTCGTGATTCCCTCCAGCATTGCTTCCTTTACCCCAAAGATATAGTCATCTTTCAAAGGGAAGTGCTGAACACATCTCAACCACGGACAGGGTGCTGAAGAATCCAGCTCAGCTGTGTCATGTGAACTTTGGACAAACGAATGCAAACAATGAAACCTCTGCACCAAAGTCTAGTACTCATATCACCTTTTCGGCACTGCTTTTCCAAGCCTCCGGCAAAAAGAAAACAGAGTAGGGGAATAAAAAAATATTACTTCTTAGGCAATATCCACATTATTCCCATCCAATTAATAACCTAGGACCCTAATCTTAAATCAACAAGAAAAAAAATTTAAATGTATTATTAATTAAAAATCTTCATACTTCAAGGATAGACAGCTTTCATATCATGTTACAGAATATGAGATTAAGGCATTCCTGTAACTATTCTCCAAAATTTTATTAATTTTTTGGATTATCATGTAATACAAACTCTAAACAAATTTATTCTGCCTCATTAAATTTAATATATGTACATGTTATATATAATTATATATGTTATATACAACATGTAATTATGTACATAATCATGTATACTATATAAATTCTTCTCTTGGCACATAATGGTTAATAAAATATATTTCTTATTTTCTAAATTAATAAAAAGTTGTCCTCTATCTTAAGGAATATGAAGAAATAGAACATATGTTCTAAAAAAAATCACTTATTAATTTCTTACCCACATGGTATAAAAAAAATAATGATTCAATCAAATAATTTACCCCTGGTACAGATGAGAGATTCACTTAAATAATACAACTCTAAAAAGGTTATTTTGATCACTCTGGTTTGGATGTGATGGTTTGTGCTAGAGGCTCAAAACCACTGCTGAAAATGTAAGATGGAAGCTAAATATCTGGCAGGTAATGCTGAGGTAACATACCTGGGAATTATGACCCACAGATAAAGTACATGAGTAAGGTCCCAAAAGTAAAGTTAACTAAATAACACACACATTTCCTAAATTCTGATACTCTTTCCTAACAGTAACACCTAAACCTTTTCTTTTAAACCATGATCAACCCACATGACTCCCATTCGAGTATACCAAGGCAGGTTCTTCAACACTAGAAGCTTCCCACAGTGCAACAACAAGGGCCTCAACTTCCTTCAGGAAAGCCACTTAGGATCAGGGAATAATTTATGTCAGGGGAGACAGTGATTTGCCACTTTCCGCAAGCATTATTTCAAAAGGGAGTTATTTCAAAAGGGAGTATTCCAGATTACACCATCTAAATTTTCCAATTACAAGTCTCATAATGGTTCTTTATTTCATTTCAGTAAGGGATGTCTAACGCTGAGATTTATAGTTAGGGCAATGTTGCTATGACAACAAAAAGGGAAAACCATTCCTGACATTTTAACCAATTTTACTGGTTTTACAGACTATCCAGTTATTTTTCTGAATGAAGTTTTAGAACATTCCTCTATTGGAAAATTATTTCACTTACAGAGTAAGTTCCAAGTAAAAATATACATCTATGATCACTTTATAAAGTACAACCTGGCTGAAAATACAAAATGACATAGAATGCAAAGAATAACAGCATTTGGAAAAAACAAATGTGCAAAAAGGGCACTGATTACTATTACAACCTCCGCTGACTGGTCTTCAGGAAAATCCATTCGAAATTAAATCCACTTAGTATCACACGTAAAATAAATATTAGGATTATTTAAACACATATCCTATGTACGACAAGAGGGTGAAAGTTCCCTCCAGGGAGGCTCAGAAGTTATTATGTGAGCCTGTCCAGATTTCTGAAGGGTGCTTGCAGCCTGCTAAACTCCCGCCACACAAACCAACACAGGTAAGGCAACTTTCCTTTCTCAGGTCTGAAAACATGAAAGTGATATTACAGGTCAAACTACTAACCCATACAGCACATCAGCCCCACCAGCTTTGCGTTCCAATCTTGATCATTCCTCA